>NC_056737.1:1846516987-1846604487 GCF_019279795.1 Protopterus annectens
AGAGGGACTGTCCCTCGCAAAGTGGGACAGGTGGTAACCCTACATAGCAAACATATGTTAAAGGATATTCAGCTGTATATTATGGTTGCCATCGACGGCCATATTTCCTTTCCTTTCATTTCCCCATGTACTCTACTGCTGTAAAGACTGCTGCAAGTCAGTGGGAGTCTCTTACCATGGACCTGTGTACCAAATATGCATTACCCTCTGCAAGGATGTCACAAAAAGCATAAAAGACATTTTTTTTATAAACAATATCAGTGCACCTAGTTGATAGGGTTACCATCTGTCTCTCTTTCTGCAGTTCTGTCCTCTTTGGTGGTGGTGGGGCGGGGCTTAAATATGATAAATGTGTTGATACTTTATAAAAAATATTTTCTGACTTTTCTTTAAATGTCACAGAAATCTTTGATACTACATTTAAGTTATCTTAACATATAGACTGTTATAAATAACCAACATTTAAAGCTTAGCATTTCAATACTGTGATGCTGCTTATGTAAATTTGTCAGAAGAGGTGACAACTACCTTTAAACTCCTGAATGATCTAATTACTTTGTTTTGTTATGAAGAGGAGTGTTAAGTTCTCTTCCTCTCTGCAATAAAAACAGTGGAAAACAGTTCCACAGCTTTCTGTCTTTTATAGCAGTTGCTGTACTCCTGACATTAGCTGGATTAATTGCCCATTTAAGATTGTCAACAGTACCTGACAGTAAACTACAGATTTATCATCGTCTATGATATGACATGCAGGCAGAGACAGTCATCTGCAAAGTATGTGAGCAGTTAAGCTTAAAAAAAGTAAGTGGGCTTTCCCTTCCATTAATTCCAAGGCAAGAAAATGAATGTTTTAAAAAGTACAAGCAGATTTCTGGTACCTACACAATACTAGAACCATACTGTAGGGAAGAAAAGCAACCCAAAGACTGAGTTAAACTGTAGAAGAGGGTGCAGTTTTCCTTTAAGGTAAAGTACAATTGTGTAAATTAACTTACCAAACACTAGTTATATGAATACATCAATATTGCAGTAGCATAAAGCTATATGGACATAGCTTATCAAGGACATCATATTCCCCGCCAGTATACTAAAGGTTTTGGGTGCTTTCCTTGAGCACTGTACAGCATATGAAGCATGCGAGTCTGCTGATATACACAGGCATCAAATGTCAGAGCCTTCTTGCCTCTAAAAAGGGAGGCTGCAGCAAAAAGATGTCATATTGTGATAAGTCAAAATATTTTAACTTATATCAAGCCAGAAACAAAGGGACAAAGGTAACCAAGACTGTTTAAATAGTTTTCTGTAAAGGGCCTTGGACTGGAAGGGTAATAACTATTTATATATGGGAATGGGAGAAAAATCTATTTGAGCCCATGGATGAGTTTGCCCTTTTATCAAATCTTTTTAAAACTTCAGCTTAAGAACTGCCAAACAGTACATCCTTGTCTATAGAAGCACTAAGAATATGTGCCTTCATGTCCTCGGGCATATTTTGAAATTTAAGGTAAACGTACCTGCACACGACTGACCCAGCTGCATCATCAGCATCATATGAACATTTCAAAGAATGCTTTTTGACCCAAGTTACAACAGATACCATACTGAGAAGGGGAATTTAATGTCTGCTGATAGTAAATCTGCAGTGATCTTGTTCAGGTCAGCAAAGGATGCTGGCAGATATTTGCCATGTGAGCCTGACAGCTAGTAGTCCTAAAAGCAAGGATAAAGGAAGTATAAACTCTTTAAAAATCTGCCAAACTCTTCTCCATCCTTATCAGAAGGCACAAGATTACTAGCAGCAGTAACCTGTTTAGAACTAGCATCTTTCGCTAAGGAAGTTATGAAAAATGAACGTATAGGTCTGTAGCATTTTATAAAGCTTGTCAGGCTTCTTGGATGCAGAGAGCTGGCTGTCAATGACATATATGCTGCATTAAAAGCATCCTCCAAAGCACCTATTATATGAGAGATGGCCAAAGGCTTAGGGGTGTTAACTTGCAAAAAAAATTGCAGTATCTTTTTTGGGTTTCAGAAATCTCTTTCTTCCCATTGGAAGAGGTCCTTCATTCTACCAATGGTGTCTGAAAATGGAAATTTCTTCCACTGAGGAATCAGAAGAAATAATTTTCTTCAGAATTTGACTCTAAGGAGACAGGGGAAGACATCTGGGAGGCACAAGCCAGACTAGTCTTTTCCTTGTCAGACTGTGGGTCACTACCAGAAGGAGGTGGAGACCTTTTTTTATGAGGATGAAATAGGGAAAACAGACTGCAATGACTGAAAGTCCCTAAAAAGACCTTTAGCGAAGGAATATCATTCTTCTTTAGACTCTCTAAATGATGGAGTTGAAGGAGAAGAGAAATGCTTTGTTTTTTTTTTTTTTACTTTTTTTTTTTTTAACTGTGTCCAAAAGCCAGATAATGAACTATATCACACATGTGGACTTCAATGCAGGACCTTGGTACTTATTTCCTCACCAGCACCTCAGGGATGTTGTCATACCCTTCAGATATCTCAATGCATGGTTTTCCCCTACTCGGTGATAGTAAGTCCAGCCCTCGAGGGCACAGTGAATTCCTGGCCCTTAGCAGCAACCCTAGGAGTAGCACCACAAGAGTCAGGAGGATGAGGTATATAGTCCAAGTACTCCAAAAGGGCCACAGCAGAATTGTCCATTGAGGGCCAAAGAAGAGTGGGATGAAGGAGAGGCCATTTCAGGCACCTCTCTAACTATATTCCTTTTCTTAGGCGGTGGTGGAGAATCATCTGAGGTATCAGCACCAGAGTCCACAGCATATTTTGTCACGGCCTTAAGCTATTTGTTCTCAAGGTAAATGGTAAGGGAGTTGAGTCTACTTTTAATAATTTTTGGTATAAAAGATAAACAAATGCCACATAACTGAATGCTGTGCGACTCCCCTAAACAAACAGCATGCTTTGTGGGAATCATCCACATATACACTTTCCCCTTCTTCTAGACATGAGCAACTATAAACAACTTTTTCAGAAAAATGGAAGAAAAGTCGCCAAAGGGATACTTATCTTCTCAAAAGATCAACAATCCGACCACAAACCACTGAAGATGCAACTAAGGCCAAATTTGACTGAAATCTTCAACAGTAGGAAAAGTTCTAAATTTTGGTGCCTGTACATAGGAAAGCTGTGTAAAATCTTACCATAACCATAGATGTCCTTCTCTTCTATGTTGCAGTATTCTACTAGTGGGTTTACCCTTCTTCTGATCAGGTTGCCCGGCCAGGTTTCCATAGATTTTCAGTCCCTCTTGGAGCGTCGGACGTCTGATGTGGAGGAAAGAACATGGGCAATAAAGGTGGCGTCTGCACGCACTAGCCCTCAGAACATAGAGAGACTCCCCAGACGGAGCCAGTCCTGAAGGGCATAGCCTGGCCAGAAGCCGAGGAGAGCAAGTGCAAGAGTATGAGGGGGAAGGTGGGGGGAAGGAATACTGCAACAAGGAAGAGAAGGACATCTATGGTTATGGTAAGATTTTACACAACTTTCCTATGTCCTTCTATTCCAATGTTGCAGTATTCTACTAGTGGGTGAGTACCAAAGCTCACTATTGACTGGGATGTGGCCTGGAAGAGGACTCCAGGAATTCATGCAGGATATTTATTTTATTTATTCATTTATTTTACATTTGTTGACCAGGATAGTCCGACTGGATATATATCCATTTTCAGCTAAGGCCCGGGGAGAAAAGCTCCACATACCAAAAAAGAGACCGTACATACATCACTGAGTGATAAACTCAGGCAGACACGTTTAGAAAAATATAGACAAAGAATACAGGCAGATATCAATATACACAATGTGCAGACTTACATTGGATTGGCAAAGACGTATCAGAAAATGTGAACATAGAATACAATCAGATCTCATAATTCACAATGCTTAGACATTTAAATGCTATGAGGCATAGACACTGTATTAGTGAAGTTGTTAGTCAGGTTTAGAACAAGAGCACAGCCAATGAGATGTGAGGTATTTTTTGAGTTCTCTTTTAACTAGGGGTAGTGAGGTTTCCTTGGTAATGGTAGTAGGGAGTAGATTCCAGATTATACCGGTTGAGTTGGCAAATATAGCATCGCCTGCAGAGTTGTTGGATTTTTGGGTCAGTGTCATTAAGTTTATCAACTGAGCGTAATGGCCTGGGGGCACTATGAGGGGTGAGAATATTTTTGAGGGCAGGGGTGTTATCAGGTTGATGGAGCATTTTATGCACTACTATAAGCTGGTTGAACTGTAGAAGGGTAGGATACTCTAGCCATCCCAGTGCTTTGAGGTTCTGGCAATGGTGGGTCCTAAAAGCCATGCCTGTAGCGAATCTGGCTACATGATTGTAACATCCTGATAATTTCTTGAGATCGGTTTTGGATACTTTGGTGAGTACAGGGGAGGCATACATAAGGGTAGAGAGGAGGTGTGATCTTGCAATAGCTACCCTAGCTAGGGGGGTGAGGAAAGGTTTGGCTCTGTACAGGGAGCCAAGTTTTTTGTTGACGGACTTAATAGTGTGATTGACATGTTTATCAAATTTAAGGTTGTTGTCTATTATTATACCTAGAAGCTTTGTATGGTCATCAGGGGAGATGATGGTGTCACTGCTAAATTTGATGTTGAAGGAAGGAGGAGAAATTCTACGGTTAGGGGAGAAAAGTAGTAGCTTGGTTTTGTTAGGATTTAGAAGCAGGCGGCGATTAGCTAGCCATGTTTTTATCATGCCGAAAGTGGTCTGGGTGAGGGTTAGAAGTTGTGTAGGAGAGGAGGATAGCCCTGGCAAACCCTGCCCTGGACTTGGAGATATGGTCCAGTTTGTAGTGTCTGGTGAAGTTGTGTACAAAGGGCCAAGTAGCTGCCTCCAGAATGAAATTAGTGTCTAGGCCTTTAAAGAAGGCTCCAGAAGACGCCATAGCTCTTGTGGAATGGGCCCTGACATTGCCTACCAAGGTCTTCCCGTGGTATGAGTAGCAAAAGAAAACAGCCCTGGAAATCCAGGATGAAATTGTCTGCTTGCCCACCACTTTCCCCAGAGCCCTGGAGTGAAAGAAGACAAACAGTTGATCTGATTTGCGAAAAGGTCTGGTTTTATGCAAATAAAATCTGAGTTGTCTGTGCACGTCTAGGGAGTGAAGGACTCTCTCACTATCTCCCTGTGGGTTAGGGAAGAAGGTAGGCAGGTGGATAGCCTGGTTCAAGGAAAGGTCATTGACCACCTTGGGAGTGAAAGAAGGGTTTGTCCTACAGGTGACCCTGTCCATATGAAAAACCAGAAAAGGGAGTGTAGCCATAATAAGGGCTTGAAGCTCTGAGACCCTTCTGGCCAACATCAAAGCTATTAGCAGTACAGTTTTCCATGTGCAAAACTTTAAGGGGGCCTTGTCAGCTGGTTCAAAGGGTGCAAGAGTGAGTTTTTCTAACACAAAATTAAGATCCCAGGGAGGAGGAGACTGTTTCCTTGGCAGTCTTTGGTGCAGAACACCCTTGAGCAAAAGTTTGGCTGGGAGTCTGGATGCAAGCAGAGGGTCCATGGGCAGGCAGGCAGAGATGGCAGACAGGTGTGCTTTTAAAGAGGAGTAGGCCAAACCTGACTGCAAGAGTTCACACAGGTAAGACAGAATCAGAGGAACAGCACTGTCCAGAGCATTCATCTGCCTTTTATGACATCAGATAGAAACCTTTTCCATTTGTAGAGAGAGGACTTTCTTGTGTTGGGTTTCCTGGCTTTCTGCAGGACTGAAAGCACATCCTCATTGGACAGATGTCTGAAGGGGATCAGAATCCTATCCACCACACGGTGATGTGAAGAGACTGTGGGTGTATATGTGTCCCTTTGTGCTGTGTGAGTAGATCCATTGAGAGGGGGTAACTTGTGGTTATTGCCCTTGGACAGATGAAGTAAGGGGAACCAGTGCTGCCTTGCCAATAGAGAGTCACCAGCAAGATTTTTGGTGAGTCCTGCTGAATTTTCAGTAGGACTCTCTGAATTAATGGAAAAGGGGAGAATGCATACAGGAATTCCCCTTGCATGATATCGAGAAGGCATCTGTCTGTAATGCCTTCAGGTCATATGTCCTGGAGCAATAACTCTGGAGTTGCCTGTTTGTGGAAGAGGCAAACAGGTCTATATGTGTAATACCCCACCTGTGGACCAGATTTAGAAACACATCTCTTGACAGCATCCATTTGTGGCTGTCTGATTTGGTTCTGCTTAGTGAATCTGTCTGCGAATTGTGCTGGGACGGGATATAGGCTACCTGTAGGGTGATTCCCTGAGAGGCAGCCAGCTCCCATACCTGTAGAGCTACTCTGCATAGGAGGTAGGACTTGGTCCCTCCTTGGTTGTTGAGGTACCACATACCGTGGTGTTGTCTGTGAAGATCTTTAGGAGGCCCTACTGGAGGTAGAGTTAGAAGGCCTGCAGGGACAGAATTGCTCTAATTTCACTGACATTTATGTGCTCTTGTTTGTGTCTGTCCACAAACCATGCACTATCCTTGGACCCAGAGTTTCCCCCCAGCCCAGATCTGAGGCATCCGTGTGCATGGTCTGGGAGGGGGGGAGGCATTTGTAGGGGTAGTTCCAGATTCTGGGCTACCTGAGTTAGCCACCATTTCAATTCTTGATGGAGATGGGGGAGGATTGGGACCCTAAACTCGAGAGGGTAGGAGTGCTGGGTCCACACTGAGCGAAGGTACCACTGAAATTTCCTCATGTGTAACCTCGCTAGGGGTAGCATGAGGATAGTGGCTGCCATGCACCCCAGTAGTCTCAGGAATCATCTCACAGACACTTCTGATGAATGAAGGGCAAAGAAAAGGTGGTGGGAAAGAGAGATCACTTTTTCCCCCTGGAAGGAGGCCATCATGATGTTGGGACTTTGGGAAACTTATCAAGAACCTTAGAGACTGCAGCATGAGCAGGAGGTCTTTCATGCGACGAAGGAAGGTTTCTCTGCTGCCTGAATTAAGAGGTCGGCTAGGTATGTGAATATTTGTATTCCCTTGGTCCTGCAGTAGGAAATCACTGGAGCCAGGCATTTTGTGAATACCCTTGGGAGAGTGGAGAGTTTAAAGGGCAAGTTACAGAACTGAAAGTGAGAAGAACCTGCTAGGAATCGGAGATATTTCCTACAGGCAAGGCTTTATGAGAATGTGGAGATAGCCTCCATTATGTCCAGGGTTGCCATGAAGGCCTGAAGAAGAATGAGGGGAAAGAGGGTGGGTAAGTTGAACATACTGAAGGAGGGGACCTTTAAGAAGAGGTTGAGGTGGGAGAGGTCTAAGATAGGTCTCCATGATCCTTCCTTCCTTGGGACCAGAAATATTCTGGAATACAATCCTTTCCCTTGAGAATGAGGGGGTACTGATTCTATGGTGCCTTGAAGCAGCAGGTTGTTTAAGACCTGATGGAGAAGGGGCAGTTGAGATGCAGGTGGTTGTGGCATGGCCAGTCTTGGAGGAGGGGGGAGCCAAGTCATAAAGAAACCCTCCCGCATGATGGACAAAACCTACTTGTCTGATATCACGAGGGACCACATAGACAGTGAGAGAGGCAGGTGAACAATGGAAGGGAGGCAGGTGGGGGAGGAAGAAGTGGCAGGCAGTCAAACACTGCCTGCCCTGTCAGGAAATGGAGGCCTCTGGCTAGCAGGCTGAGGTGTCCTAGGCTGAGTGGGCTGTCTTCTGGGGGGGGGGTCTTCTAGGCCTAGGAGGGACTGAAGGTCTGGAGGTCTTTCTTATAAACTGTGCCTTTGATGGATAGCTCCTCTGGAATGTAGGGACAGGAGAGACTAGGAGATGCTTGAGATCCTGTAGTTCCTTCCCTTTTTGTTGCAGAGACTTAAAGAGGTCAGCCACTTTAGCACCGAAGAGAGTGGAGTGGACCAAGGGAGCGTCCAGCAGCTTGGATCTGAAGTCATCAGGGATGTGATGCAGGCGCAGCCAGGAGCATCTCCTTAACACGGATGCTGATGCAGCTGACCTAGCTTAGGCCTCAGCTGCATCATATCCACACCTAAGGGAGTGCTTGTTCACCTGAAAGATCAGCCCTAGCAAGGAAGTTAGGGATGCTTTAGCAGCACAGTCAGGGATGTCATTCAACTCCTTGGAGGCTATGTCCAGCAGAGCAAAGGAGTATTTAGCCATGTGAAACTGATAATTTGTTGCCCTAAAAGCTAGGGTGGCAGAGGTGTAAATCATCTTTCCCTAACTCACCATAGCCTTGCTGTCCTTATCTGCAGGGAGGATAGTGGTGGTAGGAAGGAGTTTTGATGCCCTGTCAGTAGAAATGGAGATAGTGGCAGGGTCTGCTGGAGGGCACTTGACAAAGAATTTGTCTGAGTCAGGGACCCGGTATAATCTATCCGTCCTGTGAGGAGAAGGTGGTTGGGAATCTGGATTAATGGATGTCGCAGCAATTGCATCCAGGAAAGCAGGGTGACCAGGTGGAATTCGCGAAGGGGTAGGAGATCATAAAATCTCTTTAAAATCTCTTTTGTGCCTCAGTCATGTCTGAGCATTCCCACTTGAAGTGGTATCTCATCAAGTTAACAATGTCCCTGAAGGTTAAGCCTTCCACTGGGGAATTAGGCTGTAAAGTGGCTTCCTCAGGAGATCCATACTCCAGGGGGGATGAGATCTGGGAAGAGTAGGACAGGGAGTCCTCCGAGGAGTCAGACAACTCCTCCTCTGCTAGCTGACTTGCAGTCCTTTCAGGGATGGAAGGTATGGGACTGAGAAGAGGTGGAACAGCAGGAGCAGCTTCAGTGGAAGGCCTAAGGGCCATGAAGGCATTGTATAAACTTTGGCTACAGGTCTGACAATTGGGTAAGGTTTCCGGTGCTGAAAAAAGATGTCTAGTCTTTTGTTTCTTTTTAGAAGGCCTAGCAGGCGTCTGGCTGGCGGTAGGTCTAGGGGTAATCAGTGGGACGGTGGAGGCCAAGTCCAAAGCACCCATCGAAGGTACTGGTTCTCCCTACCGGAGTCTGGAGCAGACACCAGTACGTCCTCGCCAGACATGTTATCCACTCTAGATTGTGCAGCCTCCTGCAAGGTACCCGCTGTATCTGCTGTGGTGGATGCTGGGTCCTCTACCAAACCGACAACGGCTACAGGTTGAGGCATGGCAGAGGGAGGCACAGTGGAAGTAGTAGGCTGAATGGACTTGGCCCTCTTCCTTGGAGGTTCGGACGGGGCATTGGAGCCAATCTCCATACCTAGTGTAATCTGTCTTAAACGCTGATTCTCGAGGTACAAATTAAGAGCCTGTAAATGGTGATGAAGGATCTTGGGGATGAATGATTTGCAGATGATGCAGTTCTTATAATAGTGTTCCCTACCCAAACAGAACAGACACTGGTCATGGGTGTCTTTATGGGAAATCTGGCGACCACAGTTGCACTTACCAGACATGAACAGACTATAAACTATACAAAAAAGGACTGAAAGAATCCCTAACGGGGTACTTAGCTTTGTTTAGATTCAGATCCGACATCCATGAGTAGCAGCAACACCTGGCATATGGCTGGTGGCTGAAAAGTTCTGAGGGCTGGTACGTGCAGACGTCACCTTTATTGCCCACGTTCCTGCCTCCACGTCCAACGCACCAAGAGGGACTAAAAATCTTTGGAAACCTGGCCGGACAACCTGATCGGAAGAAGGGTAAACCCACTAGTAGAATACTGCAACATTGAAATAGAAGGACATTGGATGTTATAACAGCATGTCCTCTAGGTTCCTCAGACATATGGCATGCATGAAAAGCTCCTAAAAGCTTTTGTATAATGGCCGGACATCCAATACTTGGGCAGGCTATATCCCATATAGCTATATGCTACTTCAACAGTGATCTAATGATGAACATCCAATGCTGTCTCGGCCAAAAGGGAACTACCAGCAGTAATTTTGAAGAGTTCTTCTTGATCTTTAGTAACACTCTGGTAGCTGAAGGAAAGGGGGGAAAGCATAGAGAAACGTTCCCGTCCATGGAAAGGAAAATGCATCTGTTTACCCTGCCTGATTGCAAGGAATGCTGATGTAAAACTTCTGTAACTATCCATTGTGAATGGAAACAGATCTACTTGGGCGGCTCCTCACAAGAGGACAACCACCTGGAAGATTTCTGGGTGTAGCATCTATCTGTGAGGGTCTATCCTGGATCTGCTTAGGAGAGTCAGCAATATTGTTCTGCTCTGACAAGATGTAGATTTCCTGAAGGGAGAGATTGTACTGAGTTGCCAACTCCCAGCCAGTCATGACTAGCCTGCACATGTGGTAAAACCAGGTTCACCTGTTTGTTTATGCACCACATCACAGTGATGTTGTCTAATTACAGTCAGTGGTTCTGAGTCCACAACTGATTCCAGGCTTTTTAATGCCTTTATCAGGGCCATCATTTCTTTGAGGCTGATGTGTTTTTTTTTTCCTGAAATGGGGATCCCAAATCCCCTGAACTTTGAGCCCACTGGACACTGCTCCCTGACAATAACTGAAGCATCTGTTGAGTTGGATTGACTTGTAATAGAAGGAGACAGGATTTAATTGAATATGATTTTCCCATCACAGGAGTTTCTTTCTGTTGAAATTCAGAACTGGAATAGGAAAGGACAGAGGATGTTGGCATTAGGTCCGTATAGATTTGAGAAATCCCTGAATTATCCTCATGTGAAGTCTGGCTAAAGGAATCATGAAAATAGATGATGCCACGTAGTCCAGAATTCTGAGGAACTCTCTTGCTGTGGAAATGGACTGGTGAGACAGGTTTAAGAACATTAAACTGGAGGGAGGTATTCCATCATGAGGGAGGTACATAGAAGGCATCACAGAAAGGTTAACCTGCGAGATAGAACTAGGGAAGATTTCTCTTAGTTTGAAACCTAATTTTTGAAAAGGTTTACAGAAAAAGGGAGAGAAGCCAGAGTGTCTTGGGTGGATTCTGCTAAGATGAGGTAATTGAAGGCAGCAACTGCAGTTATAAAAATGCTTGGAGCTGTAGATAGTCCAAAGTTCAAAGATGTAAACTGAAAATGCAACCCAGACACACACAAAATCTTAAACACCACTAGTCTTTGTGAACTGGAATATGGTGGTATGCATCTCTGAAGAATAAAAAATAATTGGCTGGACAAAAAGGAAAATGACTGTAGAGTTAACATATTGAACTTTGGTGTAATGAGAAAAGCATGGAAAACTGAAAGATCCAGAAATGGTCTCCAAGTGCCTTCTTTTTGGTTTCAAGAAAACATTGAGTAAAAGCCTTTTCCCTCGTGGGAAGGTGGAACTGGTTCTATTAACACCTTCACACTGCACACCTGAAAGGCTCTAAGGAAACAAATGGGTCTTGTTCCTTGAAGCAAGAGGGATTCCTGTTTTCAGAGAAAAAGCTGTTTCGCCCCCTGCAGTATCTTACACTTTTTTTCTAATATTTTAAGAGCTATTGCTGTGGAACTGCCAAAGAGGAAGTCTTTTCCTAAAGGGTCATTCAAAATCTTGAATTTGCCATCCCCTGGGAAAATTTGGAGCCTGACACAGGCATACCTTCACATTTTGTATCATGTGGTAGCTGCTTTGAAACAGCATCAGCTGCATCATATGAACACATTAGGGATATGCTTTGTGACTTGAGATGGCAGAGGAAATGGAGTTTGGCACAGAATTTTCTGAGTCTGAAGCAGACAGGTTTGAAATTAGCTTCTGTATTTCACAGAAAATGGAGAGCAGGTACTTGATCATATGGGTTTGGCAGTCAACTGTCCTGAAAGCAAGGACTGAAGAAGCATATACTTTCTCTCCATATCTATCAAACACTTGCTGTCATCCTAATTAGGGACATGATTCAAATAGGCCAAAGGGCTTACAACCACCATCCTTGCCCACTAAAATTACAAGGTCAGCTACAGGATTCCTAACAAGGTAATTCAACGGAATGAGTACTTTATACAGCCTATCAGGAAGCTGAGAATTTGGAGAAGCATAAGTTGATTCATTGTAAACTCCAACACCACAAGTACTGGGGATGTTACAAAGGATTTGAGGAATCCAGATTATTTAGCATATTCATAGTACCTTTTCTATTCCTCTGAAATCTCCCTATCCATCCATTTAAAGAATTATTTCAATTTTGTAACTGTATCTGAAAATGAAATCTCTTCAACAGGTGACTCAAAAGATATAATCTCCTCTGACTCATACTCATATGGGACAAGAGACGAGAGTTATGAGACTTACTGTAGCCCTTCCTCAGAATCTAAAAGTATCTCCTCTCCAGAGGATGAGGGGGACCTTTTCCTCTTGGAATGAGAAGGAAGTAGGATAGAAGACTGGAGAAACTGGAAAGAGCTGAAGGGACCCTGAGCAAAATTCTACCAGTCCCCCTGTGAACCTTTCAGACTGGTTTGAGATGAAGGGGGAGAAATGTGCTTAGTTTCTGTTAACTTTTTCTTGGGTGTCTCAAGCCAAATAATCTTGGAGGAGTCAAGTGTCTGTACCTCCATGAACAAGTCTGTTACCTCTTCCCTTAACAAAATCTAAGGCACTCCATCCTCTTCTTCAATCAGAATGAAGTATGGTTCTCCTTTCTCATCTGACATACGATATTCGGTCTGATGGGACATGCTGGAATGCTGACCCTTAGTGTCTTCCCATGGAGCATTGCCAGAGGGGCCAGGAAGATCAGTCCAAGGGCTTGAGACTACCACAGTGGGTATATCAGTCCCAGACCAGGTTAAAGAGCTGGACAGTTGCAACCATCTTTAGACATTTTCCTTTTCTTCTTCAACTGAAGGAGAGGTCCAATGATGACAATGATGATCTTTTTCTTTCCCCTGAGTTGTTTGGATGTTTTGGGTTTCCGATTCCCCCCCTCCCTTTTTTGTCAGCCCTGTGCCTGTAGTTTTCCTAGTATCAGTCACGTCCTGGTGGATGGCGTCTCTTCCTTGTCATGACACGGTGCTCCTTATGTCTTTCATATAGACTGCCATCCGTTGTGATCTAGTCTTTCTTACGTTTTCCTCTTTGGTTGGCATCTCACGTGGTCAGCGGTTTGCATCCTGACGTCACACATCCTAGAATTAGAAGTTATGTACTTACCATAACGTTCCATGTTAGTTGTCTTCTCTCGCCTTCTTTCTTGCTGGATGGGTTCGGAGCCGATCCTCGGCTCCGATTCGGCACTTGCTAAGCTCGAGAGTCACTTTTACCAGCTCAAGGCAGCCCCATATCCCATGATGCAAGGCGGTAATTACCCAGATCTCGTTTGGTATCTAGAGGAAAAACTGCCTATAAAAACTTTCCACTAAGGAAAGAGAAACAACCAACCTAAAAAGGCTGTAGGGGAAACCAGGTAATCAAGGACAAGAACTATCTGGTGTCCAAGGAAGAAGAATCTTCTAGAGAAAAGGGGAGATCAAGGTCTGTCCAGGCTAGGGGGACAGGAGGGAGGGACGCAAGAAAGAAGGCGAGAGAAGACAATTAACATGGAATGTTATGGTAGGTACATAACTTCTAAATGTTAAGTTGTCAATCTCGCCTTCATTCTTGCTGGATGGGACCGCGTCCCTAGCACCTCTATCCTGGGTGGCTCAATGGAACAGACTCTTGAGAACAGTGGAACCAAAGCTTGCCTTGTCCCTGGAAGCCAAATCCAATTTGTAATGAGAAACGAAGGTATGAGGAGTGGCCCAAGTGGCAAGTGGTTGCTGCACAAATAGTATCTAAGGGCAGTCTAGCCTGAAAAGCTGTAGAAGTGGCTAGACCTCTTGTGGAATGAGCTTTAGGTTTTGAGTTCAGCTGTTTGCCCCTAAGCTGATAAATGTCAGAAATGGTGGAAGATAGCCATCTGGATAAGGTCACTTTAGAAACAGGAAGACCTTTTTTATTTTCAGCATAAGAAAGGAAGAGCTGATCGGATTTCCTAAATTGCTTTGTTCTGTCCAAGTAATATCTGAGTTGGCGATGAACATCTAGGTAATGCAATTTTTGTTCCGCCCTGTTAGAATAATTTGGAAAAAATACAGGGAGATCAATGGATTGGTTTAAATTTGTCTTAGAAGCAACCTTGGGCAAAAAAGATGGACTGGTTCTCAAGGATACTCTGTCCTTGTGAAAGACCAAATAAGGGGGACGAACACAGAGGGCATGAAGTTCAGACACTCTTCTAGCCGAGGTAATAGCGACTAGAAAAAGTGTCTTCCAAGATAGAAACTTTAATGAACATGAAGCAGCCGGTTCAAAAGGGGGAAGTATCAAGGATGTCAGCACTAAATTTAGGTCCCACTGTGGTGGAGGATCTCTAACAGGGGGTTTAAGAAGGAACACTCCTTTGAGAAAGGCTTTACAAAGTTTGTGGGACATAATGTTGTGGTCTGCAAACCCGACATGGAAATTCGAGATTGCTGCCAACTGAACTTTGACTGTGGAAAACGAAGAACCTGAGTGAAAAATTTCCGCTAGGAAATCCAAGACCAACTGAATAGGGGCAGTAAAGGGGTCTATGTTCTTAGATTTAGCCCAAAAGGAGAAGCGTTTCCACTTGCTAGAGTAAATCCTCCTGGTAGAGGACTTAAGAGAAGCTACTATGATATCTCTAACGGGGTTAGAGATCATAGGAAGCCTGGCTAAGGAAGGAAGTGGAGCAACCAAGCTGTGAGGTTGAGGGAAGGAACGGACCGGTGCAGTTGACCCGACTGGTGGGTCAGAAGATCTGGAACTGGGTCCAGATGCCAAGGCTGCACCAAAAGATGGCGATGAAGGAACTGGAACCAAATTTGTCGAGGCCAGTAAGGGGCAATGAGAATCATTTTGGCTCTCAAGACGGTAGCTTTCTGGAGTACTTGTGGTATCAAAGGAAAGGGAGGAAAGGCATAAAGGAGTCGCCAGGGCCAATCTTGGGTAAGAGCGTCTCTGGGGGGATGGCCCGGAATTGGGAAGAGAGAGAAGAAGTCTGGGCATTTGCTGTTTTGAGGTGTAGCAAAAAGATTGCAGCATGGGCGGCCCCACTTCTGAAAAATCTCCTCCACTATGGATTGGTTGAGAGACCACTCGTGAGACATAAGTATAGCTCTGCTCAATCTGTCCGCTACTATGTTGGTTTTCCCGGGGATATGCGTTGCTACCAGAAACCGATGAGAGGAGATCGCCCATTGCCAAAGTCTGAGAGCTTCTCAACACAAGGGGTAGGACTTGGTTCCGCCCTGCTTGTTGATGTACCACACAACATACATGTTGTCCGTGTGAACTGCAATAGTCCCTAAAGGAAGAAAGTCATTGAGGGCTTGCAACGTTAAAAGCACTGCTCTCATCTCTAGGACATTTATGTGCAGGTGGTACTCGAACGGTTGCCACGTGCCATGAACCATCCTGCCCTGATAATGCCCCCCCCCCACCCGATCAGGGAGGCATCCGAAGTGACCGTGGCTACCGGGGCCGGGGGAACAAAAGGTCTGCCCTGATGGACTAGAGGAGAGGAAGTCCACCAGGATAGATGGTTCTTGCAGGGTTGTGTCACCAGGATCTTGTGACGCATGGGAAGCTGTTGGAAGGACCACTGAGTGAACAACATCCATTGTAGGAGACGCATGTAAAAACGGGCCAGAGGAAGGAGTGTGATAGCAGCTGCCATGAGGCCCAACACTTTCAGGACCAACCTGGCTTGTACCCTTTTGCTGGATAGGATGATCCGAATGTGGTTTTGGATATCTAGGATTCTCTGACTTGTTAGGTTTGCTGACATCCGAGTAGTGTCTAGATTTGCGCCTATAAAGGTAATAGATTGGCAGGGCGATAAGGAAGACTTTTCGAAGTTGACTGAGATTCCTAAGTGACCGCAGAGACATAGAGTGTAATCTCTGGCTTGGAGAAGTTGATGCCTGGTGGTGGCTGAGAGGAGCCAGTCGTCGAGCTACGGAAACACCTGGACTCCTTGACGTCTCAGGTGAGCCGTGACCACTGCCATGCATTTGGTGAACACTCTGGGGGCTGTAGTGAGACCAAAGGGCAGGGCTCTGAATTGAAAATGACTGGTCCCCAGCCGAAAGCAGAGAAAACTTCTGGAGCGTCTGTGGATTTTTATATGATAGTACACATCCTGAAGGTCTATGGAGCACATCCAGTTGTCTTTGTCCAGAAAGGGCAAAATCGCTTGAAGTGTGACCATCCGAAATCTTGTCTTTTTGACAGACTTGTTGAGCCTGCTGAGGTCTAATATTGGTCTCCAGTCTCCCATCTTTTTGGGGACCAAAAAGAACCTTGAGTAGATTCCGGACCTTAAATGATCTGTGGGTACTGGCTGGATGGCCCTTTTTTTTAGAAGCTTTGAAACCTCTAGTTTTGCAATTTCCCTTAGACCGGGTGGAACTTCTGGAAGGGAACCTTTTTGAGGGAAGGGGCTTTCCTCGAAAGGAATCTTGTAACCCTCGGATATGATCGACTGTACCCATTTGTCCTGAGAGAGGGAAAACCAGGCTTCTGGGTACAGCGACAATCTCCCCCCGACTGCCTCCAAGGGTGGACAGTCGGGCAACACCTCAGGGATGCTGGAAGGGCTTGTCAGAGAGAGGCTCTCTGCTGCCCTGGTTCTGCGGACCTCCTCTGCCTCTAAGGCGGCGTCCATTGTTATTACCCCCTCTGCCTCTGGGGGTAAATTGACCACGTGACTCCCTGAGATTTTCGGAACCACATTTTCCCTCCCTTCTGACCTTTGGGATAAGGTCTAGAAGGGGTGGAGAAACTGACTCCTACGGCAGAAAGAGTCTTGCCGTCTTGCTCGCACCTGGTCAAAGTGTCCTTCACTTGAGGGCCAAACAATGTTGTCCCATCAAAGGGAGTTTGTGAAGGACGCCTTAAAGGGGTCTGCAAAATTACAGAGCCGTATCCAGGACTGACGTCTGAGAGCCACTCCTGTGCCTGCAGCTCTACTCGCCCCATCGGCTGCATAAGAAATGAGCCGCATGGAGGAGTTGGTTATGGAATTAAGGATTCCCAGCTGAGAGGCAATCTTATCTTGAGCCCCTGCCACTGACGGATCCTGTGCTACTTCACCCAATTCTTTGAGGATGTCTCTCTGAAGTCTGGTGAAGTGACATAAATAATTCAGCGAACGCATAGCAAAGGTCGCTGAGGAAAACATCCGCTTGCCATACCTGTCCATGGACCTAGATTCCTTGTTAGGAGGATGGACTGGCACGGAAGGATCTGCAAGTTCCTTTTTGGTGGCGGCCACCACCACCATGGCATCAACCGGGACACCCTTAGTAAGAAACTGCTTTTCAGTGGGGACGGTAGTAAACTTTGAAGGTCTCCTGGGGACTGGTTCCACCGAATCAGGAGATGCCCAAACCTTTCGAGCTATGACTTCCATGAGGGGGTCGAAAGGCGGAGACACCCAGGAGGTGGAGGGTCGAGATCCAAAAGCCTCCAGGTATACCGATTCATCCTCGGAGGGATTAATGGAGGGCCAGTTCCCCCTCTGTTTCAGGAGTTCAAGGATGTCTGAAAAGGAGACATCCTCAGAGGGAGATCTTGGGGACCCCTCCGACTCATCTAAATCGGTATCTGATGTTGTAGACTCAGGGGAGTCTAAGTGCTTCCTCTTGCAGGTCCTCTTACACGGGGGTTCACCTGAAGGATCAGGAGAAACCTCGGAAGAGGAAGTTCTTCCCAATGGGGAGACCTGGGGCGATGGATCTCTGGGTCCGGCAGCAAGAGAGCGAGAAGAGGCATCTACAGGCACCATAGAGGGAGGAGCTAAAGGAACCGACTGCTGACTAAGCTCAGGGGCTAGCACACTCCTCATCACCTCGAAGGCTCCCCTCCCAGGGAGGGCCGAGAGATCCCGCTCCGAAGAAGCAGGGATCCCCGGTCCCACCGAAGGGGAAGGCTCCGAAGCAGATGTCGGGGCCGAGCTCACCAAGGCCGAAGCTCCGAGAGGGAGAACGGGGTCGGACAAGGGTCCGATGCCACTCGCCCCCTCGGAGCCGACCAGGGAAGCCCGACGCCCAGATCCCTCCAAGGAAGGTCGCAAGGAGGAGATAGGAGTCGAGGACGACGGAGCCGAAAGGTGTGGTATCAGCTCCGAAGCAGCAACAGTCACGATACCAATAATCTCCGGCTCCGAACTCTGTAGGAGAGTCGAAGGAGGAATTTCAGGAGGGTGTAAAATAGCGGTCGTCTGTTGAGATGGGCTATGGAGCAACTGGGCTAGTGCCTGTGATTTTAATAGCCTACTGACCACTCTCTCTAAGTCATGGTCTGAGAGCCTGGAAGACCTCGATGATCGGCTCCGATGGCTCCGCTCCGAAAGCAAGGGGGAGGCTGGAGCCGAGTGTATAGATTCCAATGAAGGAGAGCTAGACCTCTTTTTTGATGGAGCCATCGGAGCCGAAGAACTTTCGGCTCCAGAAGGAGCCGACAACTTGTCGGCTCTGAGCGGAGACAAAGATATCTCGGCTCCAGCCGGAGCCGAGACATGCTTCGACGCTAGGGTGTCGGCTCCAGCCAGAGCCGACACAGGTGTCAAAGCCAGGGTATCGGCGCCAGTACTGAAACTTCCAACAAGGAAGGATCGGCTCTGGATGGAGCCGATGTCGACTCCGGCGGAGTCGGAACCAAGACCACAGACTTGGACACCGAAGTCTGGGTCTTGGGAGGCTTAGAGGTCTTCCCGGAACCGACCTTGGCCGGGGAGCTCTCAGGCTTAAGAAGACCACTGAGGATTAACTTATTTCTACGTTCCTGCAGGACTCTCTGGCTGAAGGAATGACAGATAGCACAGGAGTCCTGCAGGTGTAGGGGTCCCAGGCAATAAATACAAGAAGTGTGACCGTCTGTCAGAGACATCTTCTGACAGCACGAGTCACACTTCTTGAAACCTGAGACCCTAGTATCTTTGGACATGTCTGAGTCCTAGTACCACACACACACACCAATCAGACCAAAAGACACTAAAATTCAAAATTAAAAATTAAAATTAGAATAGTGAGACGCAACACCCACACACACCTAAGGAAAATCCTGACAGGAACTGTGAGGATGGGTAAGGCCTAAGGCCCGAACACAGAAAAAACTAGAATAAGGGAACTAAAGGGAAATGGGATGGAGCTAAAAGAGTAAGGTTCACTAAAAAACTATAAAGAATAAAATATATGGGTATTGGGATACCTAATTCTATTACAAATAGCAATAATAAATCACTTACCAGGAGCTGGTAAAAAGGATGACCTCATTAGCGAAGCGGCAAACGAGATCTGGGTAATTACCCCCTTGCATCATGGGATATGGGGCTGCCTCGAGCTGGTAAAAGTGACTCTCGAGCTTAGCAAGTGCCGAGTCGGAGCCGAGGATCGGCTCCGAACCCATCCAGCAAGAATGAAGGCGAGATTGACAACTTAACATCTCAATGTTACATTCTTCTCGGCCATTTCCCGAATATCAGAAGCACAAATCTGTAGTCACAGATGCAGGATCAGGGACAGCTTTTGTAGCATTAAGTAAGCTTTCATTTGAAACCATGGAGTACCATACAAACATCTTCTGGTTCAAGTTATTACTATATTTATTAATATGTGACATAAATGTATAATATTTCTGGAAAATAACTTGAGTGTCCCCCTCCGCACTTGCCTGGTTTAATAGTTACCTATCTGGCAGGGAACAATCTGTCAAATAGCTCTCATCCTCCTCACCTTTCCTTCTCATCTCCACTGGTGTTCCCCAAGGCTCCATCTTGGGACCCCTTTTGTTTAACATCTTCACCAATGATCTTTACACCTCATGCAAAGAATCCCCCTTATTCAGTATGCAGACGACTCCACACTTATATCCATTTCAAATAACATTCCTGAACTACACTCCCTGACCCAACAGGCCCTACTATCCACTGAACAATGGCTGTCTCACAACCTATTGATCCTAAATCCCAAAAAGACCATACTCCTACTTTTCCTTCCCCGTTCTCTCTCTCATCACAAAACCTCCTTTTTATTACATCTTCTAACAATACAAACATCCAACCTGACACCCACACAAAACTCCTAGGGGGCCATTATCGATGACGAACTCAAGTTCAACCTACACATACTCCAATGTATAAAAAAAACAAACCAGAAACTAGGTCTGCTATATCTGAACAAAAAATTCCTAACCCCTAAATCTAGACTTACCCTGGGCCAGGCACTCCTCCTCCCCTCCCTCTTATATGCCACCCCAGTTCTTACCAATATCCAGGCCTCTACTCTAAACAAACTGCAACAGACTTACCATAAAATAGCCAGATTCATTACTAACTCCCCATACAACTCACACCACTGCATTTCTTTAAACTCTCTTCAATGGCTTGAACTTCTCCAGTTTCTGCTACCTTATCAATTTCATATGCTACACTCTATTCTTTATAAACCATCCTTCTGTCCATCTCTATCTTCCTTAGCCTCCATCTACATCCCATCCCAGACCCCCGTACTTCTAATCAACAATTACTTGATATCTACCACCCAAAAAGGTCAGTAGGCAAACTACTCTACAAACACTCCCTTGCCCATGCTTGGAACAAACTTCCCCTTGACTTACGTTCAATCTCCCACACCTCACACTTTAAAAATGAACTAAAAGCTTATTTTCTCAATTCCAGAACCTGCCCTTGCCATGACCCCACCTAGTCTTCCTTCCCTTTATGTACCCTCAAAAGGACCATACTTAGTACCTCATTACACCTCTCTGTCCAATGTGTCTGCTATGCATTTGCACAATTTTATACACACAAAAAATGTTTATTGTTGACCTATTGAACTATATCAATGTAAAATTGTTACTTAGCTTCTTTTTAATGCAACTTTAACTTTATGCATGTAACCCAACATATGTGAATCGTTTTGCTATAACTGCTATTATATCAATATTGTTTAAAATTGTACTTGTTTTAAAATGTATTACTGGAGCTTTTCTCCTCGGGTCTCCATTGAAAATGGGCCACAAGCCCAGTTGGACAAACCCGGTTAACAAATGTCAATAAATAAATAAATAAATAAACTTGTCTGAGTAGGGGATATGAAATGCTGTTCCACAATGGATTCCAGCAGACAAAGCCCAAGATGTTTACAGAAATATAATATTTATGCATATCTGCATTTTTATTAACAGACAAGTATAAACATCTGCAAACTGGCAATAGATAAACAGCAGTTATCGATGACATTTGTAACATTAAATAACTTTCATTTGAAACCAATTAATTACCATATATACTCTACAAGGGTCAAGTTATTAATATAAATAATATGGGACATAATCATAACTTGGCATGAAAATAAATCACACTTTCCTGCTTACTAACGATTGTGTTTGGGTCAGCAGACATGCCTGACCTGTGTATAATGTGAAAATGCTGTTCCACCATGCTACGTTGTAGATACTGCCTGAGATACTCACATAAAACACAGATATATATACATATACATATATATATATATATATATATATATATATATATATATATATGAATATTTACTGCTTAGCAAGTAAAGTACCCGGGAAATAGTGGCTGTTAAACAGCAGGTAACAGTGCAAAGCTTCTCCATCTTTTACTTGATACCAAGAAGTACCACATAAACTCCTTGCATAGCAAAGCAATAATGCAACTATTAATATCACTTATATTCATAATTTTGAATTAAAACATCAGTTTTCACTTAATGACTATGTGATGTTGCTTGAGACACAGTCCTAAAAAAAAAGTTAAGCACTCACCATAATGTTTCATCTGTGTTGTCCACTTTCATTCTTCCTGAACAAATGGGTACAGATCTGACCTTCGGATCTGACTTGGCTGTTTCTTCCAGCTCATGGAACACAAACTCTTGAGCTCCTCTCTTACCCATAATGCACTAGTCCCCTACCATACCTCAGATCTTGTCTGCTGACCTTTTACACTATATAGTAGTTAACAAATAACAATGATGTGAAATAAAGGAATATTGCTTCCTTTAGCATCTTCTATTCCTTATAGAAGTCAAATTGGTAGGGGGTTGGAGGGAGCGGAGTTGAGAAAGAATGAAAATGGACAACACAGATGGAATGTTATGGTGACTACATAACTTTTTTTATCTGATGTTTTCATTTTCATTCATTCCTCAACAAATGGGACAGAGTCCCCAGGTACCTAAATCCCAGGAGGACTCCAAGGAAAGACATTCCTGAGCACTGCTGAGCCGAAGGCCGCTTTTCCCCTGGAGACCAGATCTAATCTGTAATGAGCAATAAAGGTATGAGGATTATCCCAAGCTACAGCTGCACAAACATTGTCCATAGAAGATCTAGCTAAAAATACAGAAAGGTTGCCACAGATCTCATGGAATGAGCCTTTAAAGATTTTGGCAAAGACAAACCCATTGTTTTGTAAACAAAGGAAATACAATGAGTTAACCATTTGGCTAAAGTTACTTCAGTAACTGGTTTTCCCAATTTTGAATCCAAAAAGGAGACAGATAATTTGTCTGACTTCCTGAAAATATTTGTCCTATGCAGGCAAAAACATAACTGTCTGTGAACATCCGATAGGTGCAACATACACTCTCCTTTGTTTGTGAAATTTTGAAAGAAAACTGAAAGATTGATAGTTTGACTGAAACTGGATTGTGACAGTACCTTAAGAAGGAAGGATGGATTGGTTTGTAAGGATACTCTATCTTTATGAAAAATCAAATAAGGAGGGTTAGAAGATAGAGCCTGAAGTTCTGAGGCTCTTCTAACAGAGGTAATGGCCACTAAAAATACAGCCTTCCATTTTAAAAATTTTAGTTGACATTTGGCTGACGGTTCAAAGGGGGATTGGGTCAAAAATTGTAAAACCAAATTCAAATACCATGGGGGAGTGGGCTCTATAAAAGGGGGTCTAAGATAAAAATGTTCCTCTTAGAATACAGGCCTTATAAAGTTTGGAAGAAGCTAAAGACAAATTAATTACTCCAATGTCAAAATTAGAAATGGTAGAATGTTGTACTTTAATAGTCGAAGAACTCTCACCTTCACTAAAAATTGTAGCTAAAAACTCAAGAGCTTTAGGAACTGGAGCTGAAAAGAGATTAATGTCATCTTGCTGTGCCCAAACAAATAATCTTTTTTTTGTTTTTTCTTCTGTACATTTTTCTAATGGAAGCTTTGTGGAAAGACAAAAGAATGTGACAGACAGGGGAAGAGAGCCTGGACTGTCTAGCTATCAATGGAATTGGAGAAGGCATGCAGTCAGTCTTAGACTTAAAATGTCTGGGTGTATCATATTTGTCGGGTGAGACAGGAGGTCTGGAATTAGATCCAGAGTCCATGGCAAGCAAAGCAGATGGGGCCAAAGAAAGGGGAGCCAAATTTGACGAGGTCAAAAAGAAACATTGAGGATGACTGTGCTTCAATCAAGATGCTTTTTGAAGAAATCTGAGGATTAGATGTACAGAGGGGAAGGTGTAGAGGAGACAGGGGGGCCAACCATAGGTCTCAACCTCTTAAGAGGCCAGTGTGGAACACAGACCATAACAATGTGTGATAAATGGTCAAAATGTGGAACACCCTATTTTCGAAATGCGCGAAACGTGCCATTGCCATGGAGCATGGTAGAACATCTGTAAAATTCAATAAGACACATCTCAGATCCAAAACCTTTATTTTATAATCTGATATTCTTGCCTGCCAATATACCAGTGAACAGCCTAGCTGAAACTCCCAGTTCCTATCTTGCTGGGCAACTGGACACACACCATTGGGGTTTATGGCCAGCATACACTGGGGCACATACACCGCAACCACGGTTAGCATGAGTCCCTGGTGTAAGTTGGAGTAGGCCGGGTCCTCAACTCACTTTATATACATTTAAACAGCTACAGTAGTGTATGTACATTTCTGTTCTCTTCCAGCAGGGATACATCTTTAAACTCAGTACTTTATAAAATATCTTTTCAGCACACGTCTGTACAAACTTAGCTTGATATACACATGACATACAGTTTGAATACATTTGTAACACAAGCATCTTATATAGCTCATGTTGGTATTCACAAATGACATATAATTACTTACAAAATTCCAGATGATAGCTGTGCTGGTAGTATCTCCCTTTGTCACGGTGAGTTACACTAATGGTAAATTATCGTGATCTCAACATATTTTAGTCATCATTGAATTATTATTCTTTAAAAATTACAAATCAGTTATAATGTTTATCTACTATAGTACATGTATCATTTTGCACTAGATGAAAACGTAAACAGCAATCCGGCATTTCAAAATACAACCAGGAAATACTTGAATTTCTGTTCTAGTTTTGCAGCATTGAAGTAGATAACTCCTGTCCTGACCAAAAATAAACTGAGAATTCACATTTAATGTAAGGTTTTTTTTGTATTAATATTTGTAGAGTCTGATTTTTTCAAAAAATTAAATAAAACCGCAACATGCTAAGCTAATTCTTACTGATGAAAATGTCAGAATATTATTTTGTTAAAGCTAATGCTGTAAACACATCACCTTCTCAAAGAATCTTCTTAATCGTATGGAAGCTGACTTTCTTAAAGAGAAGCACATTCAACAATGATTATTCAAAATAAGTGTCATTACAGAGTCAGTACAAGTCACAGAAAAAATTACTGGCAGCAAACACGTGAAACACAGCCAGCATTCTTTACAAATTAATTTCTACAATTTATTTAGCTTAGCTGATACAAAAGAGAATAGCCAGTATTACTAAGCACAAATATCCTTTAAATCATCTGGCCAGAAACTTTCAGATGCAAGTTGTGAGACTGTATGTGTATGCTTGTACATATCACCAGAAAGCTAAAAACTCAGTAGAACAACAAATCATAACTTTTAAACAGCAATATTACTGCTGTATCATAGGTAGCTCTCCGTTCGTTGACAGCATCAGCTTACCTCTGAGTTCACCATGTGGTCACACAACTCCCAGATCTGTGGCCAGCGTTATTGACTCCCATCATTCTGAGACTCGTTACTTGATTGGCTCATATACCGCATTTGCAACTGGCTGTAAATGTGGTGTACAAGCCAATCAAAAATGGTGGAGCACAGCCAGCACTGTGTAATGTGGAAGGGCAGCAGAGAGCTATGCACTGGCTTGTGTACTGCGATGCTAACTTTCACTAATTGCGGTACAAAAACCAATCAGAATGCATGTAGTGGAGCCACAGCTGTTCAGTGTGGAACAGCGGAACAGTGGCTTCGCTCGTCATTAAATGTGGAGCGTTCCGCATAATCTGAAGCACTTGGATGCTCACCAATTGTGGAAAAGAGCATCTCTTGGTGACTCCCCTGGTTCCTCTGACATTTAATTTCTTGCACATTATTCCCAAACCTGACCCAGCAGCTATAACCTTAGCTGACTCTACTACTGCTAAGCACTTTGTTAATTCTAATTCTATTCTTTCTAATAAGGATGGGAAAATTATTGATAGGTATGGAAATAATGTGTATACTTCCGCAACTTTGATTTTCAGAATTTTAAACTGTCAAGCTCATACATTATAATTTGTTCTAACAAACTGTAAAAGTATGAAGAATGTCTTATCTACTGTTTCTTCTTGTGAAGAAATATCTGCTTTAAATAACTTGATTTCTTCTATTGCACACGTCAGTACTCATTATTTGCAGTTTGTGTATGACTCTATTGATACCCAGGTACCTCTCAACCTCTTACTGTAAGAAATCTGGACAAAGCCTGAAAAATGGGGGGACAAAGGCCCATAAATAGGGACACATTTTAAATATTGCTCTTATAAACTTAGAAAATTGCTAGAATAACAGGATTTGTGTTATACATTTTCTGAATGATATGAAGTCTGAAACTCAAATGACTGTCATTATTTATCGACTTTAATCCTTAAATCCATCACACTGATTTTTCAAAAAACACAATTTTTATGAGGAACAGACCAAAAATATGAGGCAAAAATTTGGACATTCTGCGAAAATCTGTACAGTTGAGAGGCATGTGGCCAGGGCTATGGCCACTAGTACTGTTTCATGGAGATTTGTTTAGTTGCATTCTCAGAACCTCCCAGAAGATGTGAAAATGATATTTTAAATTCTCCCTTGGATAGAGGTTTAGTCTTTGCCCTCTCTGCTGCAGAAGTGAACAAAAAGTGTGATGAAAGGGACAAGTTGATCCAGGGAATCAAGATTTTTCAGTCCTCCTTTTTGAAATTGTTCAAGGAATTTTACTTCTCATCCAGTTTTGGCAGAAAACAAAATAAATAGTCTGAAAAGAATTCAGGTAAATACAGTGGATATAAAAAGTGCACACACCCCTGTTACAATGCCAGCTTTTTGTGATATAAAAAATGAGACCACAATAAATCATTTCAAAACATTTCCCACCTTTAATGTGACCTATAACCTGTACAATTCAATTGAAAAACAAACAAATCTGTTAGGGGAAAAATATAAAAATATAAAAAACGTACAATAAGCTGGTTGCATAAGTGTGCACACCCTTAAACTAATACATTGTTGAATCACCTTCTGATTTATTTACAACATTCAGTCCTCTTGGGTAGGAGTCTATCAGCAAGGCACATCTTGACTTGGCAATATTTGCCCACTCTTCCTTCCAAAAGCACTCCAAATCTGTCAAATTGCGGAGCCATCTCTTGTGCACAGCCCTCTTCAGGTCACCCCAACAGATTTTCTATTGGATTTAGGTCTGGCCCCTGGCTGGGCCATTCCAAAACTTTAATTTTCTTCTGATGAAGCCATTATTTTGTTGATTTGGATGTATGCTTGGGGTCATTGTCATGTTGAAAGGTGAAATTCCTCTTCATCTTTCTAGCAGATGCCTGAAGGTTTTGGGCCAAAAGTGACTGGTATTTGAAACTGTTCATAATTCCCTCTACCTACCTTGATTAAAGCCCCAGTTCCAGCTTAAGAAATGCAACCCCAAAGCATGATACTGCCATTACCAAGCTTCACCGTGGGGATGGTGTTCTTTTGGTGATGCAAAGTGTAGTTTTTGCGCCAAACGTACCTTTTGGAATTGTGGCCAAAAAGTTCAAACTTGGTCTCATCAGACCATAACAAGAAGTTATGTACTCACCATAATGTTCGATGTATGTACTCCATCTCGCCTCACATTCTTACCCGTGGGTTCGGAGCCGAATATCGGCTCCCACTCGGCCAAACTTTTCTAGCTCAAAGTCTTCTATTGGCTGGGCTAAGCAGGTATCCCATAGTGCACTGCTCCATATCCCTAGATCTAGTTTGCTGCAATACTCCTTCATACCCCATGCATACACAACATCCAAATAAAGAAAGAATAAGCCACAGTAAAGGGAACACTGTAGATAAAAACCTAATCTCCAGATCCTCCAGGAAGGGGGACGGTGGGAGGGTAAGTAAGAATGTGAGGCGAGATGGACTACATACATCGAACGTTATGGTGAATACATAACTTCTTGATGTTATGTAGTCCTATCTCGCCTACATTCTTACCCGTGGGACAGCGTCCCTAGCACCTACATCCTGGGTGGCTCATAGGAAAATACTCCTGAGTACTGTGGAGCCAAAGGACAACCTGCCCCTAGAAACCATCTCCAATTTGTAATGAGAAACAAATGTGTGAGGAGAAGCCCAAGTAGCCGCAACACATATATCATCCATTGACAATCTGGCTTGATAGACTGTAGATGTAGAAACAGCCCGAGTAGAATGAGCCTTGACCAGAAATGGCAGATCTTTTCCTCCTGCTTGGTAGGCAAAAGAGATGCAACTAGATATCCATCTGGATATGGTGATCATGGAGACCGGGTACCCAATTTTGTTCTCCGAAAAGGAAATAAATAGTTGATCCAACTTCTGGATATCCTTTGTTTGGTGCAGATAGAAACATAACTGTCTGTGTACATCCAACTGATGAAATTTAAATTCTGCCTTGTTTGAAAATTGAGGAAAGAATACAGGCAACTCAATGGATTGATTAAGATTAGACATGGAAGCCACTTTAGGAAGAAAATAAAGGTTTGGTCTAAGAGAAACTCTGTCCTTATGGAAGATTAAGTATGGAGGTTTGATAGAGAGGGCTTGAATTTCTGAAACTCGCCTTGCTGAAGTGATTGCTGTTAAGAAGGCTGTTTTCCAGGTCAAGAATTTCAATTCACAGGTAGCTGCAGGCTCGAAAGGTGTTGAAGTAAGGGCTTGTAGAACAAAGTTGAGATCCCAGGGCATGATAGGTTCGGAGACCGGAGGACGGAGTAACAGAGTACCTTTCAGGAAAACCTTGCAGAGTCTATGAGCCATGAGACTAGGCTCATTAGCCACATGAAAATTAGAGATCGCTGTCAATTGGGCTTTGATAGTAGCTGATGCAGAACCTTGATGGAAAAGCATAGACAAAAACTCCAAGACCGAAGCAATTGGAGCTGTGTAAGGATCAATTCCTTGGGTATGTGCCCAAATAGAAAACCTCTTCCATTTGCTAGGGTAAATCTTCCTAGTAGACAGCTTATGAGAGGAAGAAAATGTGAACCACTTCCGGTGAAAATTTTATGAAGCCTAACTAACGACGGAAGTGGAGCAGCCAGGCTGTCAACCGGAGGGTCATCAGAGAGGGTTGGAACTGTCCCGACGTGTGTCAGTAAATCTGGTTGAGGGTCCAGGATCCAAGGAGTGTCCGCAATGTATGGTTGAAGAAAGGGGAACCAGACTTGACGAGGCCAGTGTGGAGCAATCAGAATCATTCTGCTTCCCAAGGTTTGCACTTTCTGAATCACCTTTGACAGCAAGGGAAACGTAGGGAAAGCATAAAGCAGACCGGAGGGCCAATCGTGAACCAGAGCATCCCTGGGTGACTCCTCCTGTGGGGGGATCAGCGTGAAGTAGTTGCTGCATTTGGCATTGAGGGGGCTGGCAAAAAGGTTGCAGCAAGGCTGACCCCATCTGCTGAAGATTTGTTCTGCAATCAGACGATTCAGGGACACTTGTAAGGCATCAGAATAGCTCTGCTTAGCCTGTCCACAATCACGTTGGACTTCCCTGGAATGTGCGTTGCCACCAAAAAACATTAGGAAGTTATTGCCCACTGCCACACTTGCATGGCCTCCCTGCACAGAGGATAAGACCTGGTTCCCCCTTGCTTGTTTAGATACCACACTACTGACATGTTGTCCAAGTGTATTGCAATCGTCCCTAGAGGTAGAAAGCTCTGAAGTGCCCGCAACGCAAGTAGCACTGCTCTCATCTCTAGGACGCTGATATGCACATGTATCTCGTGATCTTGCCACATGCCTTAGACTGTCCTGTCAAGATAATGCCCCCCCCACCCCATCTGTGAGGCGTCTGTGGTCACTGTGGCAACCGGGATGGGTGGAATGAAGGGCTTTCCTCCATCCAAATTGTTGGTGCAAAGCCACCAACTGAGGTCCTGTTTGCATCTGTCCGTGAGCAAAATGGGGTGAGACAGTGGAAATTTTTGGAGACCATTGAACAAAAAGAAGCCATTGGAAAAGTCTCATGAGCAATCTCGCTAGGGGGACCAACATAATTGTTGCTGCCGCCATGGTCCCCAGGAGTTGGAGAACCAATCTTGCCATCGCTTTCCTCAGGGGCATCAGGATGTGTATTTGCTGTTGTAAGACTCTGATCCTCTCCTGCGGTAAAAATGGTCGCATTTGAATGGTGTCTAATTTTGCACCTATAAAGGTGACACGCTGCAAGGGCAACAAAGCAGATTTTTCCCAATTTAGTGTTATGCCCAACTGTTGACATAGGGTGATGGTAGCATCCCTGGTTTGGACTAGTTGATGCCTGGTGGGGGCGATAAGGAGCCAGTCGTCCAGATACGGAAACACTTGGAATCCCTGACGTCTCAAGTGAGCCGTCACCACTGCCATACACTTGGTGAACACCCTGGGGGCTGTGGTGAGACCAAAGGGCAGTGCTCAAAACTGGAAATGACTAGCTCCCAGCTGGAAGTGTAGGTGAATCCTGGATGCCCTGTCCATTCTTACATGGTAGTAAGCATCCTTGAGGTCGATGGAGAACATCCATACCTCCTCTCCCAACAATGGGAGAATCGATTGTAGTGTGACCATATGGAACTTGGACTTGTGTACGTAGTTGTTCAGTTGACTGAGATCTAATATGGGTCTCAGGTCCCCTGTTCTTTTTGGCACCAAAAAGAATCTTAAGTCCCTAATCCGATTTGGTCTGAGGGGACACTCTGGATGGTTCCTTTTCTTAGCAGCTTTGAAACCTCTGCAGCTGCTTGATCCCTTTAACTGGGTGGAACGTCTGGGATTTTTCTGATTGATGGGGGGGGTCTGATGTAAACGGAATGAGGTAACCTCCAGAAATTATTCACAATACCCATCGGTCGTGGGTGATGGTTTTCCAGGCTTCCGGATATAACGAAATTCGACCCCCGACTGGCTCCGGATAAGCACAGTCGGGCACTCCCTCAGGAACAAGAGTGGGGAGAGCCACAAAGGAATCGCGGTCTCCCGAATTGCAGGGGGCCCCCTCTGCCTCTAGGGCAGCATCTTCCTGAATAACCTCCCCCTCCCCTGCCTCTGGAGGGAGACTCACCTTGTGCGGCAGGAAAAAACCTCTGTGATTTCTTGAACCACATCTTCCCACCCCTCTGGGCCTTGGGATAAGGCCTCGAAGGAAGGAAAAAATGGACCCCTATAGCAGACAGGGTCTTTCCTTCTTGCTTGCACCTGGTGAGGGTGTCTTTCACTTTGGTTCCGAACAAAGAAGAACCATCAAAGGGGGCGTCAGTGAAGGAAGACTTGAAGGCCTCCGCGAAGTGACACAGGCGCAGCCAGGCTTGTCTTCTAAGGGCGATTCCTGAGCTCGCTGCCCTACTCGCTCCCTCGGCTGCATACGAAATGAGCCGCATGGAGGAGTTGACAATGGAATTAAGGGCAGACACCTGAGCATTAACCCTCTGGGCCACCGCCTCAGGGACGTTACCCGCAAGAGTATCTCCTAACTCCTGGAGCCGAGTGAAATGAGACAGACAGTTCAGCGACCGTAAGGTAAAAGTTGCTGACGAGAGGATATGCTTCCCGTACCGGTCCATGGTCCTAGACTCCTTGTTAGGAGGATGGACGGAGGAAGAGGTCTCTGCTACTTCCTTCTGAGTGGCTGCTGCCACCACCATAGCATCTACTGGGACTCCTTTGGTTAAAAACTCCTTATCCTGGGGAGCAGAAAGAAACTTGTTGGGATGCCTGGGTACGGGCTCCACAGAATCAGGGTTTTCCCACATCCTTCGACAGATTAAATCAAGGAGCTCGTCAAAGGGTGGGGACACCCAGGAGGCGGAAGGCTGAGCACCAAAGGCCTTAAGGAAGACCGACTCCTCCTCGGAAGAGGCTTTGGACGGCCAGTCACCTCTTTGCTTCAGTATCTCCAGGATGTCGGAGAAGGAAACATCATCAGAGGATGACTTGGGGGACCCCTCCGATTCCTCGAGGTCAGTATCAGAAGTGAGGGACTCATCCTGGGAGTCTATGTGCTTCCTCTTGCACGTTTTCTTTCTAGGGGGCTCTTCAGGCACGAACTCTGAAGGGCCCTCAGAAAGTTGGGGACCACTCGTGGGGGTATCCCTAAATGTCAAAAGAAAAATATACTTTAAAAATGATCAAAACATGGCAGGTTCAGGTTAAGGCACTTTAATCTTGCAGCAAGGAGACATAAACGTGCTATTACCGAGTTTGTCTAACTAGAGACAGGAAATACTTTCATTTTTATACATTCTCTAACTAGACATGGCCTACCAAGCTGACGTAATAGATTACCAGCCTTTTCATCATCATTTGTTGACCTTCATTCCCATGAATTTCTGCTGATTTATCAATTTTTGTGAGAAACGTCCTGAGGAAAACAACGTGGCCTTGATTACCACCAGTTAGATACATGTTATGTTACCATTCAAGGTACTATGGCTAATTCAAGCACAATGCTAACAGTTCATTTCTCTAACAATCCTTTGTCTACTTTATCTCTAAGCTTCTGCAGTTGCACATGTTCTCATGCTTCGAACAGAGCTGATTGTTTAAAATCATTACATTTACAGAATATAGTATTGTTCATTCATTCATTCCTGACCTAGCAGATAAGCACCTGCTTCTCAAGTACATTTCCAAAAGGCATAAACATGAATATTGCTGTGCTAGCAATTACTAGGTCAGAAGGCATCTTGCAAGTTTCAGAAAGCATACTGCAGTTTTTAAAAAGCATCTTTTCCAGTCTCATATGAAACTCAATTTATATATAACACAGTGCATGTAAAATAGAATGAAAAACGTGTTAATTCTTTTGATTATTAATTAGCATTAAGCATAACACACTTTAATACATATTTTTCTAACATTTCCCTCCTGTTAATACTTTTTAATTCTATTTTCAAAAAAGAATAAACAGTTTGCTTCTTTTCCTAACCTCTTCCAATCAGGATTTGCAGTTAAAGTCATTCAGTTTAAACTTTTATGAAAGTGTTTCACATTCTAGCAGCTCTTCAAATTCAGTACTTTGATACATAGCCCCAGATACTGATATATTTATGAATTCTTTGATTAATTTCTTCATGCAGGGGATTCCACAACAAACACAAACTCCTATTAGGAGTAATCCTACCCCAATGGCAATCAATATGTTCATTAGGATGGAACCCCCCCCCCAAATACATTCTGGAAAAAGTCTGTCAGAGGGTTTGGGCCTGGTTTGGTCATGGCCGACACTTGCTGAATCACCTCAAGATGATCGTTAATCTCATGCTGATGGTCAGGAATAAACGCACAGCATTCTTCTTTGATTAAAGCGCACGTCCCACCCCTCGCCGCTAGGGTGAAGTCAAGAGCCATTCGGTTTTGGAGCACTACAGTTCTCATGGCATTCAGCTCATCAGTTATCAGTTCAAGAGCAGAAAAAGTTGCATTACTCATTACTTCGAGAAGTTTAGACAGTTTTCGCAGCTCCCAAATCGATTTAACTGCACCATATGCAGGCAATATGCCTGCCCACGATATGACAGCATCATTCAAGTCCATGTGCGCAAGTTTGGTTCCCACATTACGATGGTCTTTCCAGCCTGCTTCGATCTGTCCCACTGGATTCTCAGGTTTCTTAACAGTCTTTTTGGTTACATCCCGGGTATTTCGAATACTTCCCTGAGGCAAAACTGCAGTGTGTCGTATGGCCGGGACCGTTATCCCAAAAAACAACTGCCAGACCAATTCTCAGGTAACCATTTATATGCTTTTTTACCACACACAAAATAACAGTCCTCTACTTTAGTTGTTACTTTGTTATGAAATGACTGCCCTGCATGAAACATTTTCCTATCTATTACAGATAACTGTTTAAAAAGTACAGGATTACGTTGTACCTGATCAAGAGTCTTATGCATAGATTTAAGAAATGAGTTATAATCTGTGCTACAAGATCCACCCAAATCATTTGCTTTTGTATAACATTTATACTGTATGGTGACATTACACTTGCTCCATCCCACTTGGATGGTATCATTTTTGTAAAAACATACAATTCCTTTTTGTGTTACAGGCAAATACAGTGCTACCTTATCATGTGCTTTAATAGCAACTGTGTCAAAAAACAGATTTTCCCAGGTCTCACTGACCCCTAGGGGGATAGCAGCCATCAATAAACCCCCATATGCTGTTGGTATGGCCGTGCAGACCCAGCAGTTCGAAACATTAAAAGTCTCAGCATACACACGTGTAATTGCCTGATAAGTGTTAAAGTTCGGATGCCAGTCTATGTTTGGCTCATTACGTTTAATCAGTTCAACTGTTGTGGCAGAAAAAAGGAGTGGCCACAACAAAAAGAACAATGTGATTAGCATAGCTATCAAAATGATCATACAAGTTTTCTGAGGTTGCTCAATGTCTCTATTTACTCTGTACCTGGCCATTATGTTCTCGTACATCCAGGAAGTTCGCTCCGCGATCTTGACTGCAGTGGGTGTCGACAGTAGTACCTGGTACGGCCCTTTCCCACTTCGGAGAACTCCAGTTCTTTTTCTTCACAATCTTCACCCAGACCCAGGTGCCTGGGGCTACTGGTGCTTCCGATTTCGGTTGCTCTTTATCTGTAACAGAATTTAACTGCAAAAGTTTGTTATTTAAAAATCGTCTCATATACCCTGCAAGTGAACTGTCAGCCTCTTGCTCTGCAGACATGAGAGGTTTCCACTGAGGTGTATAATATGCCCTCCCAAACAAAGTTTCAAAACGAGTCAATCCCTTTGCATTTGGAACAGTTCTCATGCTCAACAGTGCTAGAGGCAAACAGTGCACCCAGTTCTTTTGTGTCTCACTCATCAATTTCCTAAGCTTATTCTTCAACACCCCATTATGCTTCTCTACTAATCCTGCAGATTGGGGGTGGTATGCGCAGTGATTTTTTAATGATATTCCGAAATAGCGACTAAGTTGTTGCACTGTTTGGTTCACGAAATGTGTACCGTTATCACTATAAATCTTTTCCGGTATGCCAAATCTGGGTATAATTTCTTTAACAAGGACCTTTGCAACAGTAGCTGCATCTGGATTTTTAGTTGGAAAAGCTTCCAACCATTTGGAAAACATATCTATAATGACAAGGCAATACTTTTTATTCTCACATTTATTCAGTTCTATGAAATCCATACAAATAGTATGAAATGGATAAGGTGGTGTAGGGAAACTCCCTTGCTTAGGCTTCAATGCCCCTTGTGCATGATGCTTGTTACAAACATGGCATGCTGCACAAAAATTTTTTGTGTAGTTTGTAAATCCATACGTTGTAAACACTCGATTCACTAACTGTACCATCCCCCCTGTTGAGACATGGCTCTGCCCATGGCTCAACAAAGCTGCATATCTAAACAAGTTAGATGGCGGAATTGGTTTCTTTTCCTTGGAGATGTACAGTCCCTTTTCAAGAATTGCTCCTCGTTTTATCCACTTCTGTTTTTCTACATTTGTAGTAAGTGTCTGCATTGTTTTCAACATTTCTAAGTCTAAAATCTCAGAGGGTTGTAATTCCTCACTCAAAAGAAAAGCTTCTGAGGCTGAGCTGCCTGTTTTGCAGCTGTATCAGCCCGCGCATTACCTTTTGAAATTCTATCCTGTTGCTTGGTATGAGCTACGCATTTGCAAATAGCTACTTTTTTAGGTAACTGAATAGAGTCTGACAAATCTAAAATAAATTACGCATGATTAATTGGTTTACCAGTAGATGTTATCATTCCTCTATTTTTCCACTGCTGCGCAAAAACATGTACAGTAGAAAAAGCATACTGACTGTCAGTAAAAATATTCTCTTTCTTACCTTCTGCTAAGGTACATGCCCTTGTCAAGGCAATCAATTCTGCTGCTTGTGCAGATAAGTTGTGTGGTAAAGATTTTGCTTCTAAAGTCTCAGTATCAGAAATGACTGCATACCCCACTAGAGTCTGTCCTGTAGGACCCCTCCTGCACGAGCTGTCCACATAGTATGTCACCTCGGCATCATCCAAGGGAACATCTGTAAGGTCTTGTCTAGGTAATGTCTTTTGCTCAATCTCCTGCAGGCAGCAGTGCAGTTTGCCATCTGCAGGGGTTGGGAGCAAGGTTGACGGATTCAAAGTTGTACATCGTTCAATTGTCATATGAGGTTGGCTCAACAGTATAGTCATACAGGAAAGATGTCTAGCAGGAGAAAGATATGCTACTTTTTCTTGCAGTAAAATAATTGCGACTGCATGAGGCACTCTCAATGTGAGAGGGTGGAATAACACTACTGAGGCCGAAGCCTGCACTGCCATTGCAGCTGCAACTACTGCTTGTACACAGTGGGGCAAGGATCGCGCCACTGGGTCTAACTGTGATGAATAGTAAGCTATGGGGCGTTGTTTGTCCCCATGTTGCTGTGTCAACACTGATGTCATATAACCTTGCTTACAGTCTACAGTTTGGAAAAATTGCTTATGATAGTTCGGTAATCCTAAAACTAAGGATGATGCTATCAGTTGTTTCAGCTTGCAGAAAGCTGCTTCTGCTTCTGGTGTCCATTGTAGTAAATCCTGTGCTGCCATCGGCTTTTTAAATATCAAATTAGTCAGTGGAGCAGATTCCAAAGCATAATTTGGTATCCAACTCCGACAAAAATTAGTAGTTCCCAGGAAGGACATCATTTCTTTCTTGGTAGTTGGTCTAGGTGCTTGTAATATTGCAGTTTTTCTATCTTCATCTAATATTCTATCTTCTTTGGATATTACATATCCCAAGTACTTAACTTGTTTTCTCCAAAGTTGTAGTTTGTTTTTGTTTACTTTGTGTCCTTGAGTAGCTAAAAACTGTAATAATGCTATGGTGTCCTCTCTACATTCTTGCTGGGTGGGGGCTGCCAGCAGAATGTCGTCTACATAAAGTAAAATTTGACTACCTTTCGGTGGGATAAATCCCGCCAGGTTGCTTGCCATTTCTTGTGCAAATATTGTTGGACTTTCACAATATCCCTGTGGTAATCTCGTATATGTATACTGTTTCCCCTGAAATGTAAATGCAAACCAATGTTGGCTGTCGGGGTGTATCGGTATTGAGAAAAATGCATTACTAATATCTACCACAGAAAAATACTTTTGCTGAGGCTTTAAATCATTCAATAAAGTATGCGGATCTGGCACTGTTGGTGCCCTAGGTATAACTGCATTATTTACAGCCTGTAAATCTTGGAGCATACACAATTCCCCGTTTGCTTTCCTAACAGGAAATAAGGGTGTATTACATGGTGAATCGGGAGATATTATTAAGACTCCTTCCTTAAGTAAGGCTGCTATTATAGGTTTGATCCCTATCTCTGCGTCCTTTCTCAAGGGATACTGTCTTTTCTGAAGTCTAAATGCTGATTTTGGCGTAATAGTAACTGGTCCTGCTGTTCGAATAAGCCCTACATCTGATTTCCCTGTTGACCAGAGAGTCTCTGGTATGTTTTGCAAGGCTTTTTCCTCTTCTTCCAACAAGAGTAATACTCAGCTATTCTCACTAGCCTGTGAGTGCACAGCTGGGTGTGTCTGTGTTATCCAGTTCAATTTCTGCTTCTGTACTCCTTGTTCGGAGAGTTCTAATTCTGTCTGCTTCTCCCACCTAGTGACTTTTTCTCCTAAGTCTGCCCATTTCAGACTTCTATTTTTAGTTAAGCTAACATGTGGCAATCGATTAGATTTGTAAAGTGCTAAAAATTCCTGGGGCAATGAACGGCTTATTACACTGTTTCCTTCTGTGTCCCAGTACAAGTTTCGTAACACTAGTCTGTTTGCATGGTTTTGAAACAGCTCCTGCTCATATTCTTTATCAGGTCCTGGTCTATTACAGTAATATAGAGTACAATGCAACAAATGTTGTTTGTCAATATCGAGGGAGGGGGATTTACTGATGGCTACATTCATCAGTTCTTCGGTTACTGCCCCTGGACCAGTCGTAACCAAGTCCTGGCTGTACCAATAATATGTCTCACCCTCCGATCGCACTACAAAAGTATCCATTTGTCGCAGTGCTTCCATACCCTGCATGGTTGGAACTACGGCTATGCCAAATATCTGCATTAAGTCTCTACCCAAAAGATTTACTAGGCATTTTGCAGAAACCACAATTTTACTTTTCTAGGTCATTCCTGAAACGGAGTCTGTTATTGCTATGTCATGGGAGAGTGGCTCCCGATACAGCTGTCCATTAGCTGCTTTTACTAATATATAATCTGGTGATTCTGAATCTTCCGGTAATTTGGAAGGATGTATCAGGGTCCATGAAGCCCCTGAGTCACACAAAAATTTGACTTCCCTCCCCTCTACTAGAAGCGTCACTTCCGGTTTTGTATCTGCTAAGTATAGCTCTAGGCTCAATAAGGCTAGGTCTAAAATTTCATTTTCTTCAACATCTACAAATTCATGTACATCCTCTACCCCTTCTGTCACATTCTCTAGCCTTGCTATCACATTTGCACTTGTCTTTTCCTGTTTATTTTCATTCAGTGATTCCTGACTATCGTATAGTCATTCCTCATCCTCCTTATTTTCTGTAGTCACCTTTTTATTTAGCCTGCAATCCCTTGCTAAGTGTCCTTTTTTCCCGCATTTAAAACATTCACCTCTTTTCTTTCTTTCTTCAAAATCTTCTGATCGTTTGTCAGATTGTTTGTTTCTCTGGGTATTTTTCTTACCCTTTCTTCCAGTTTGTACTACAAAAACTTCTGACCCATCTTCTGCTGAAAATACTTGAGTTTTCTTTTTCTTTTTACTATTAAAATGTCTTTCTGCATGTCTTGCATATTCAAGTAATGGCTGCAATCTACTCGTACGATGATCTACCATGTGCTTCGTAATAAAGCTGCTAATGGGAGTTATACTACCTTTCAAGAATGTATTCTTTAACTGCTGCTCATATGGGGAATCATGTGTCTGATTTTCTGGTATCTGCATTCCGCAGTGGTTATTAAAACACTCTAATAATCTAGCATAATATCTATCAACCGTTTCCCTTCTTTTTGAATGCACTGATTAATGCAAGTCCAATCAGCCCTAGGCTTCCATTTTTCAGAGATTCGGTCTGTCAGACCTTTTACTCTGTCATCCAATTCTGCATTAGTATGTGGGAGTGGTCTAAGCTCTGCATCACAGGGATTCCAGTCGCCACTGATCATGTGCCAATCTGGACCTACAATTTGTCTAACTACTTTTTCTACTTCTTCTCCATTCAAATGGTAACTTAATCTCATACCCTGTAAGTCTTCTAAAAATTTTCGAAAATTCACTTTCGGATGGGGAATTCCCTCCGTGGCTTTCCAGACATCTTCCGGTGTCCACGGTCTATAAACTAAAAAAGTCGGATCCTGTCCTGCCTGAGGATTTGGTACTTCTATGAGTGGACATATCTCTTCCTCACTCATAGCTTGTGATTTTCTATTTATTTCATATAATTCAATCTCCCCTCTCAAGTTGCGTGTTCGAGACCTTGTCTCGATAGGATCCATGACAAATGGTTTTGATGCTGTAGAAACAGCTGGGTATAGCGGAGGTGGATCAACCTGTCCACTCGCTTCATATTCTGGTAAGGGAAGCGGAGGGGGCGAAGGAGGGGCCGTTGCTATTACCAAGTTATTATCTCCTTTGTCTAAGAACATCATTTTTGAATTTTTAATCTTTTGTTCCCTGCGATTCGCTTCCTCAAGCCACCTATGTGCCTGAGGAACTCCTAATTGTCATTGCTTTTTTAATTGATCTTTTGCATCTGTTTTAAGTTGTCTGACAAGTTTAATAAGTGCAAGTTTATCTAAATTACCATCGAATTTATACTTATCAACCCATTTCGTATAGTACTTAACATTGTTGGCACGCTGTAATTGCATATATTTCGCGTCTTCAGTTAGGGGCGAGTCTCGGGAAGTTTTTGTGCACTGATTTCCCATTGTTGCCTTAGCTAAGCTGTTAATTGTTACGTAACCCTTCTTATCACGTGGTACCACGGTTCTACACCTTTTCACAGTTTATCTAGAATAACTGCCTACCTGTTTCCGTGATCTATGACAAGAGAGTAACCTTTTTTGTCCCTGATCTGCACATGCAAATCTTCCTGACAAAAAAAAAAACAGTTCTGCAACTAGTCCCTGATCTTAAAACAGAAATAAGGTAAATTCCTCCTTACCTGACCCTCCGTGAGTTGATCCACCGGATCGTTGATTCGTCCTCCAATCCCAGATCAGAAACAGTGGCTGGCCTCTTTCGAACGACAATTCAGTCGGTGGTCTTTCAAAATAGAAGAGCCGATTTGGCTTCTTCTCTGTATGGATGCATGCCACCGGGCCCAATTCTGACCTAGGCCTAGAGCGAGAGGTACTTTCCGGTCTGAAGGACCAAACTGTCAAAAGAAAAATATACTTTAAAAATGATCAAAACACGGTAGGTTCAGGTTAAGGCACTTTAATCTTGTAGCAAGGAGACAAAAACGTGCTATTACAGAGTTTGTCTAACTAGAAACAGGAAATACTTTCATTTTTATACATTCTCTAACTAGACATGGCCTACCAAGCTGACGTAATGGATTACCAGCCTTTTCATCATCATTTGTTGACCATCATTCCCATGAATTTCTGCTGATTTATCAATTTTTGTGAGAAACTTCCTGAGGAAAACAACGTGGCCTTGATTACCACCAGTTAGATACATGTTATGTTACCATTCAAGGTACTATGGCTAATTCAAGCACAATGCTAACAGTTCATTTCTCTAACAATCCTTTGTCTACTTTATCTCTAAGCTTCTGCAGCTGCACATGTTCTCATGCTTCGAACAGAGCTGATTGTTTAAAATCATTACATTTACAGAATATAGTATTGTTCATTCATTCGTTCCTGACCTAGCAGATAAGCACCTGCTTCTCAAGTACATTTCCAAAAGGCATAAACATGAATATTGCTGTGCTAGCAATTACTAGGTCAGAGGGCATCTTGCAAGTTTCAGAAAGCATACTGCAGTTTTCAAAAAGCATCTTTTTCAGTCTCATATGAAACTCAATTTATATATAACACAGTGCATGTAAAATAGAATGAAAAACGTGTTAATTCTTTTGATTATTAATTAGCATTAAGCAGACACACATTAATACATATTTTTCTAACACTGGGCCTTGCTGCTCTGCTGTCCATGGATAGATGGTGGTCAGAGGCTCTCACCGGAGTGGTGGGGGACAGAGTGACTGATCCACCTGATGTAGCTGATGATCTGGCCAACGCAGTCTGCATGGCCTCGAAGGCTGGTCCCCCCGAGTCTGAGGTCTGGCCAGCCTCCAAGACCATGACAGGAGTCGGAATTCCCCGCGCTGAGGCACCAAGAGGAAGACTCGGAACTGAAATATGTCCCGAGATGCCCCCCACGGGACCGACTGAAGAATCCCGAGTCCCGAACCCCAAGGATGGAGCCGATGGGGTCGGAGCCGATTTCGGTACCAATGGAGCCGGAGGGGCCATCGGAGCTGGACTGGGAACATCACACGGCGCGGAACACTCCGGCTCTGAAGACAGAGATGTAGTTGGAGGAGGAATGATCGAGGCAGGGGCCGGGACGGGCTCCAGAGCCGACTGGGCCGGAGACGAAAACAATTTTGCCAAAACCTGAGACTGGAAGAGCCTCTGGACCACCCTTTCAACATCCACATCTGAAAAGGTTCTGGAGGATTTGGAGGACAGGGAGGGAGATCGAGATCTCCTCTCAGGAGAGACTGGTCTGAGACTGGGCGACCGGCTCTGAAGAGGTTCCAATATAATAGGAGCCGACACCGGTTCCATCAACACTGACACCTCCTGCTGCCCCGAGGACAGTGGAGCCGAAGAGGTCGATGCAATTTTTGTGACTTTCTCCGGAGACTCCGATGAAGCTGACGGAGCCGGAGATCTCTTTTTAGACTTGGATGATTTAGACTTAGCAGCACTGGGAGAAGAATCTGAGGCCTCTTCGAAAGAGGGTTTCAAAAGTCCCTTTAGGATCAGCTTATTCTTTCTCTCTTGGAGCACTCTACTCCTGCAGATGAATGGCTCCCATGCAATAGACACAAATAGAGTGCCCATCGGTGATGGACATTTTGTACCCACATTTAGAGCACTTTTTGAAACCCGAAGGTTTGTGCTCTTTGGAATCTTCAGAATCTTTAGACATACTCACAAGAAACACCAAAACGCAACTTAAGGGAAAGTCTGACAAGAAACTCCCAGACAGTCAACCACAAAAAACGCAGGAATCAGTTAAAGTTGAAACAGTACACACACTCTATATAGACACACTGAGACCAACTATGACAAAAACCTCTAGCTAAAATGGTTAATGACTACCAAGGTAGGAGAACAGAAAATCAAACCTCTAGTTTAAACAGTTTGACAAACAGACAGGACGAAAGGACTAGGTCCTCTAACTGAAACGGGCCTAGCCCGAGGGAACAGATATCGGGATACCACAAAACAAGTACACTACCAAAGGCTAAACAACACTAAAGACAATAGCTATAAAAATAGCTTTTTGATTCAGAACAATAATCTTTCTTAAGACAAGAAAAAGGTACTTAGCCACAGCCAAGAGCGAAACCACGTCCGAGCTACACGAGCGGCAAACAAGATCTGGGGATATGGAGCAGTGCACCATGGGATACCTGCTTAGCCCAGCCAATAGAAGACTTCGAGCTAGAAAAGTTTGGCCGAGTCGGAGCCGAACCCACGGGTAAGAATGTAGGCGAGATAGGACTACATAACATCACATTTTCTCACATGTTTTTGGGAGACTTGATGTATTGTTTTGCACATTTTAGCCGGGCCTGTATGTTTTTCTGTGTAAGAAAAGGCTTCCGTCTTGCAATCCTACCCATAGTCTAGACATATGGAGAATACGGGAGATTATTGCCACATGTAGTAGACAACCAGTACTTGCCAAAAATTCCTACAGCTCCTTCAGTGTTGCTGTAGGTCTCTTGGCAGCCTCCCTGACCAGTTTTTGTCTCATCTTTTCATCAATTTTGGAGGGATGTCCAGTTCTTTGCAACGTCACTGTTGTCCCATATTTTCTCCACTTTTTGATGACTGTCTTCACTGTGTTCCATGGTATAGCCAATGCTGTGGAAATTTTTTTGTACCCTTTTCCTGACTGATACCTTTCAACAATAAGATCCCTTTGATGCTTTGTACGCTCTCTGTGAACCATGGCTTTTGCTGTAGCATGCAACTGAGTAAATGTCCGGAAAATCCTACTAGGACAGCTGAACTTTATTTGGGGTTAATCAGAGTCTCTTTAATTGATGGCCGGTGTGTAACCAAGAAGACTGAATGTTGTAATTAAATCAAAAGGTGCTTCAACAAAGTATCAGTTTGTTTAAGGATGTGCACACAAAACAAAGTATTAGTTTAAGGGTGTGCACTCTTATGCAACCAGTCTGTACATTTTTTATTTTTTATATTTTTTCCCCTAACAGATTTGTTTGTTTTTCACTTGAATTGTACAGGTTATAGGCCACATTAAATGAGGGAAAACTTTTAAAATGCTTTATTGTGGTCTCATTTTTTTATATCAGAAAAACCTGTAATTTTAACAGGGGTGTGTACACTTTTTATATCCACTGTAGATGTTAAGAAGTGGCAAGGGGTTCCAAAAAGAAGTCTCAAACTTCCCAAAACTAAGGACAGTCTAAGTCTGAATGACTACCCAAGAGACCTTGTTGTGACCCCCCCTCCCACTCTGTCCCCTTTTCTCGTCCAGAAAGTCTGAATCTCAATTTTTCTTTTTGCCAACAGATAGTTTCAGACAAATGGGTTCTGAAAATCAGGGTTACAGATGACAATGAGGAAAGTCCTTCTTTTCAGAAGGTCATTCCTCATCCTGCAGATCAGACACTTTTTGTTTTTACCAGTTCTTCATCACTTGCTGTCCCAAAGAGGGACAGAAACAATTCCTCCTTCCCAGGTGGGGAAGTGGTTTTATTCAAGGATGTTCCCAGTGCCAAACAAAGAAAATGCTTGGAGATCAGTTCTGGATCTTTCATTGCTAAACCTGTTAGTGCTCAAATTCAAATGATGTCACTTCACAATTTGTTTGTTACCTCCTCTTCTTCCTTCTAATTTCCTGGTAACACTAGACTTAAAAGATGCTTACCATCACATCCCTATTCATCTAGACCTTCAACGTTTCTTAAGGTTTTGTGTGTCTGGATCACATTATCAGTTCTCTGCCTTACCCTTTGGACTATCCACTGCACCAAGACTGTTTACAAAGTGTCTAGGTTCAATTATAGATCACTGCAGTGTACTGGGTATCCACATTTTTCCATATTTAGACAACTTGCTTACCTTTGCAGTCTTTTTTCAGAATGTCAGGAATCTTTCTCTCTCTCTTCAGTGACAGATCTCTTGCACAAGCTGGGATTCCAAGAGAACACTCAAAAGTCTTTCTTAATGCCATCACACAGGACTGTATTCCTGGGATGTTAACTAGACACCTCAGATCAAACTTTTCTTCCAGAAGGAAAAATAGATCTTTATTTAGATCTACTTCTAAGGTTTTCCACCCAGACTTTGATCACTGTCAGGTAATACCTCAGGCTTTTGGGTCTTATGGCATCTATGATTCTCATGATACACCTGGCAAGACTCCACATGACAAAGATACAGTGATATTTGAAATCTCTTTGGTCTCAGCATCAACACCCCTTATCTTTTCAGATTCCAGTACTGGGGTTTGTCAGAAGAGAAATCTTTTGGTTGAGACAACAGATATCTTTTAATCCAGGTCTCTCTTTCTCCCTCCCTGCTCCAAAGCAGTCAGTCATCATAGATGCTTCGGACTTCACTTGGGGAGCATATTCAAGAGAAATAATAGTGCAGGGTGTGTTGGACACCAAAGATAGATGCAAAAGCATAAATATCAAGAAGATGCTCACCCAGATCAAGGCACTCAACTCTATGAACCATCTTTGTTCCCCAGGACCTGTTAATGTGGCTACAGACAATACTAAAGGCATGTGATAAATCAACAAGCAAGGGGAAACCAGGTCATACCCTTTTTGTAGATTAGCCATGTTAGCTTGGGATATAGCTTCATAGCACAATCTCACTCTATAGGGACCCTACACTCTGCCACAGCAAAACTGTGCGGCACACAAGCTGAGAAGGACCACTGTAGACATTCACGAATGGAAACTACCTCAGGGAGTCTTCCAAGATTCAATCTAGCTGTAGGGAGTTCCTTAAGTAGACCTCTTTGACTCCTCTCTGAACAATCAACTGGCAAAATCCTGTTCCAGGACTGCATGTAAGAAAGCCTGGAAGACAGACGCCTTTTCTTTTCTTTGGAGAGTAATGCCCCTGTATACCTTTCCCTTTCCACCCTTTCCACTAATATCCAGGATACTTCTAAAGATTTGCAAAGAATCACCCAAGATCACTGTGGTGACTGTCTTCTGGCCCAGGCAATCATGGTTCTCCCTTCTTTGGGAAATGGACAGGGGGCAATTACCACTAACCTCCTCACAGAGAGTATCAACTCACACAAGAACAGGGGTGTTTGATACACCTCAGCATCAATCATCTTTATTTGACTGCCTGAATGGCAGGGTCTTAATTCCTTTTTAGCTACCTGTTTCCAGAGGAAGTGCAGCAGGTACTAATGGAGGCAAGAAAGTCTGCTACTAGAAAATCATATTAGCAAATGGAAAAGGTTTTCTAGTTGGTGCCAACAAAATAACCAGCACCTATTCAGAGCTAGCTGTTCTCTGGTTTTACAATACTTGTGAGTTACTATCCTATGGCCTTTCTAATTCCTTTATCATGGTTCATTTACCATCCATTTCAGCATGTCTGCCCATGGATCCTCCTCTTTCAAGGCAATCTTGTATCACAATGTTCTTGAAAGGGGTATTGTATAACAGGTCTCCAAGTAAACCAGTTGCCCTTTCTTGGGGATTTAAATTTTGTATAAGAAGCTAACACTGGCTCCATTTGAAAAAGTTAATCTGACTGACTTGAGGATCTTAACATGGAAAACAGTTTTACTGACTGCTCTAACCTCTACAAGAAGGGCATGAGTTGAAAGCTCTTATGATGAGTCAGCCCTACTTCATTTTCCATAGGGACAGGGTTTCTTTGACAACTAAGATACTCCATACCTTTGAAATGCACTGACAACTCTGCACATCTTGACATAACTAAATCTTTCAGATATTCAGATCAATTCTTCACTTCTTGTGAAGGTAAAAAGAATGGCCAACTTGTAGCAAAACAGACTATTTAAAATGGTTGTCTATGGCTATTACCTTGTATTACACTCGCATGACAAATCCATTACAAGCAGGGTCAAGGCACACTGAACCAGAGCTTTGATTTCATCTATGGCTTCTTGGAAAGTACTGGATACTAGAAGCTACTACCTGGTCCTCTGTACATGCTTTTACAAAGCACTATATGCTTGATTGCTTCTCTAGGTCTAGATCAAGCTTTACTAGGACTATTTTCCAGGGGCTCCTGGACTCTTCTCCTACTACCTCTGAGATATAGTTAGCTATAGTAATCTACATGGGTTGTGTTAGTTGAACTTACCATAACAGTAGATGTTTGAATACTCACTGTTGCAGCAGCCATTCCCTCCCTGCATCATCCTTGTTTTTTATCTATGTTTTATGCCAGAATGTGGATGTTTATTTTTTGTTATTCCTAGCATTGTCCTTTCAGGCTCAGTCTCCCTCTCTCTGCTGGCAGGAAAGCTCTGAATGGCTTCCTTCCCAAAACCTGTCTTTTAGGCAGGTCTGCTCAAGCTGCTTGACAGTTTATGTACATGGAAGGTGACTTGAAGCTGTGGAAGCTGTCTGGCCATCACATCCTTGGCAGAATATAACCCATACAGCTAAGGCTACTTCAGTAGTGATCATTGCATTCAAACATCTACTGCTATGTTTAAGTTCAATTTACACAACTGTACCATACTTGTCTACCACTACAGCACTTACAAAATGACCATGTGAAGTGTTCACATAACAAATTTAACACAGCCATTTTTTATGAAGCAACCCCTTGACCATAAACCTCAATTGTACTGCAGCATTGACTAATTTGTTCCTCCAGGCTGAAGGGCTCAACGTTATGGGTTATCTATTTACACTAAGCTTAAGGGTGAGAATTGGGCATGCGGGAGTGGGTGTCTTAATCCTCTGCAGTTGACTCCAGGGTTTTCTCTAGTCCTGGGTCCTTCAACTATATGCTGACATAATTAACAAGCTGGGTACACAATGAAGAATACCCTGAGTGCATACCCTTCTCTGGGCCTAAAGGGTGACCGTGCATGCTCTTGTCCCCCTCCTCTATCCAGCTTGATGTCTTCTTTCCAAGCTCTGACCTCTGCCTGAGCTCCACTACAATGACACCCAACAAGTTCCCTTTCATCCAGGATAAGTGCATCCATCCTCCCTGTCGGTACCATCAAATTCATTAGCAGCCAATTGATCTCAGGTTGCCAAGGTCTCAGTCAGGATTTTATACATCTAAGCCACAAGCACAGGCTAACACTGCCATTTTTGATGAAGCAAACGTTACATATTAATAATGCAACACAATAATAAACTGGTACTAATCCATTAAAAAATGAGGAACAATCCTTATACAATAACTATGACACCATGGGACAACCAATGAGTTCTAATCAGTAAAAAAAACAACATTGTCCACCTGCCAGTGCTGGTTATAAACAAGACTCCTTCCAACTAGTTGTTAGTGCATACTAGTATACATGGCCAACACTAGTTCATGTTGGGTGTGCTATTGCTCCAAAAACATGTATGGTTTTGATGCTTCATATGTTTAGAAAACTGATCTATTGGAGACTGCCACCTAAATGACTCACCTGATGTTATATACATTATCAAGGACTACTACTTAGACAACGTTTGGTTCATGAATTGTTGAATTTACAAATGTATACTTTTTATCATACACGTTTTTTAAACTATACTGCTGAAGTTTTAATGCTATTTCTTCTGTACTTTTACTGTACTGCTAAGATTTAAGCATCAAATTCTAAATACATTAATAAAATAAAAGTAAAAAAAAACAACTGTAACAGTTGCATGAATCTGTTTCTCTAATGAGAACTAGCAAACGGAGTATTCTGAGAAATTCATACTTGGCTGGCAGACAAATGGGCAATTACTGGGGATAAAGGCTGCTGCTTAAGAAAGAGCTGCTTATCCAGTTGACATGGGAAGGGGTAAATTCAAAGGACCAAATGTGTGTTCAATTCTCAATTACTGTTTTCCCCCAAAGCATACAGTGAAATAAGCAAAAGGAATATGACCAGATATAACTAAAGCCCGAGAAAAATTAAGCCCACATAAACAGTTCAGCAGCAACAAAACAGTAAGAGTAATAATGCTCAAATCCATTGTTTGTAGAATCCAGTTGCACTGGGTCTTGAGGAACTACTGAAACCAAGACGAACCATTAAGAAAAAATAAATAGTTTCTGTCTTTTTAGTAGCACTGTAAGGTAGGGGGATGTTGTGCTGTAGCTGAAGAGTGCCTCAAGTGGTCCTGACAGATCGTGTTTTTGACTGTTCTTAAGGCAACCAGGGGATGTTCTTGCGACTCACTGAGGTGGTGGTCTTGGCTTTAGCGAGTGATGCAAGCATCTGGTCCCTGCTGATAGCTGGGAAAGTATAATAGAGGGAATTTTACCTGGTGACGCTGGGGGAGAGTGTGGTGTGAAGTCTGAGCTGAATTTATCAGCGAGTCGATTTGCTATGTCATCCTGATCCATGTAGGTGGTACCTTTCACACCTAATTCAGTACACGGTTTGTTACCTCTACAGTTTTGGACAAAGCTGAAGAAGGCCTTCTAATTGTTCTTACTCTGTGAGGCTATCCTGACCTCATAGTTGGCCTTATTGGACCTAATTAAACCTCTTAATTTCTTGCTTAGTTGTAAAACAGAGCACTTGTCTTTAATGGAGTTACTTTCCTGATTTTAGCCATGGGTTTTCTTCTTTTATTATATACTGTTTAGGTGAGGATTCCAACAGTGTGATTTGTTTTTACTTTCACCATTCCTATGTTGGCTTAGTTCTTCGTATACTTTCTACTACTTTATGAATATAATATTCTCTATGATAATTGTTAGTCTCCTTAGGGATCTGCATCCAAAATCCCACTCTTCCCCTATTTCTTAAATTACCCCCTGCTTCATCATCATCCCTTTCCACTTAGAACTGCAGCTTTCTGCTTGTGTTATGTATAAGAGCCTTTAACTGCATAGCTCTAAAACATCCCTTCAAATCAGTTAATCCTAAACCTCCTTGTTCTGTTGAGAGGATCAACATATCTCCCTTGAATCTTCCCCTCTTCCCCTCCCCAAATAAAACCTTTCAACTCTTTACTATTTACTCTCCACAGCTGCTCCACTCCTTGACAAAAATAAACCTGACCTGTGTATAAAATTAAAGGGACGAAAACCATTTTTACTGCTTGCATCTCGCTATCTATATCCATTGGCAAGAGCTTCCAGTTTCTCAGATTTTGTATTATCTTTTGCTTAGTCTCTTCCTACATACCCTTAGCTGCCATAACAAACTTTTTTTAATCCATACTCCTAAACACTTAATTGTATGTCCCCACAATTATGGGTATTGCTGAACCAATTAATGTGTGGGTACGTAGTTTATAGCTAGAGCTTTTGCTTTGTCTTCAATAACTTTATATACTGAAAAAAAACCTGAACTGTCTGTGAATTTTCCGCAACACTGAGATGTCCTTTTCTGGTTCCATCAGGTACAAAATAATATTCTCAGCAAATAAAGCTAACTTCTTTTGAACACCATACCAATTATATCCTTGAATTTCTGAGTCCCTTATTTTCTTTGCCAATGGTTCTAAATACAATGAACATAATAAAAGGGAAAGGGGACTTCTCTGCCTGTTTTCTCTGTTCAGACACAACTTACCTGAGAGAAGCCCTCCCACTTTGATTTATGCCTCTGATCCCTCAAATTTCCTTCGAGTTAACCTTACTATTGTATCAGGAAAAGCAAATGCTTCCGTTGACCTACTAATAAAATCACAGCTTACTCTGTTGAAGGTTTTCTCTGCATCAAGACCCAGCAATAATACCCATATTTTCTTGCATTCTGCTTCCCTCTGGATCACCGTTGTTCTATTAATAACTAAGTCCAAGGATTCAGGAAACGGAGCAGAAGCAAGAAATAATGTAATATAGATCTGATGAAGCTCTTGAAGTGAAAGTGCTAATCTTTGCAATCGTTTATTTATTTGTGAATAAATCAGTTTATATTACATTATTTCTTGCTTCTGCTCAGTTTCCTGAATCCTTGGACTTGGTTATTTACATTTTAAAACCTGGAAAGGGAGCGTTTACCAGGTGCATTGGCAGTGATTTTATTATTTTTGATTATTCTGTTGTTCTATTAATGTTGTCAAATGTTTGTCTCCTCTCGGCAAAACCACACTGGTCCATTATCTATCAAATTTGGCATCATTTTTGCCATTCTTTTAGCCATTGTAGACATAAGCACTTTATAATCATGGCTTAAAATTGAAATGGGCCTATTATGAAGCTGGATCAGATAGGTGTTTACCAGCTTTAAGTATTTGTCACCACAGCTTTCTTTTTCTTTTATTTCTACCCTATATTTAAACTCTACTTTCATTTTATCCCATTCACTAGTTATATCTTCCTTAATGACTCCCAGATAAGTTCCACTACCCATCCCTTAAATTATTCTCTCTTTAACAGGTAGGGGGGAAACATCACTGCCTCTTATTTATTCATTATCCTGTATTTTTATCTTACTACTTATTGGCACATGACCAGAAATAGTTACTGGATGCGTGTCAAAGTTCTCAATTAAATGCATATGTTTCTGTGAAATATAATTTCTGTCTAGTCCGGCCCAGTTATTGTATCTTGGTGAATAATATGTGAATTCTATCAGTATTCCTACTACTGCATTTACGTCTTTCATACCAAATATTTTCATAAATTTATTTAGAAATCTACCCTCTTTTGTTATATTTTCCCTTCTAGGCCTCCCAGATACATCCTCAATGTTGCAAAACAAATTCCAATCCCCACCTATATGTAATATTCCCTGCTGAAAGTTTTTTTTAAGCTCCATAACCTCAGATTTATGTGAAATATAAATGCATGCCAGTATAATCCTCATCCCTTGTCAGTGGCCCCTTACTACCATAAATCTGCCATTATTACTGTTTTTCTTCTTCTTCTATCGATACTGGAGTTCCTGCAGCAAATTAATTTAAGTACTCCTCTTTTCCACATTTTGCAGAATATCCATCTTAGACAGCCACGGTGGTACGGCGGTAGCGTTGTTACCTCACAGCAAGAGGTTCTCCCGTTCGATTCTCGGCTTGGCTGGGAGTGCCTTCTGTGTGGAGTCGGCATGTCCTCCCCACGGTTGGGTAGCATTCGAAAGACATGCGTTCGTAAATGGGCGTGCCTTAGTTGAAGGCTGGGCATCGAGCTGGCACCTCGGCATTTTGTAAAAATCTACTGCCAATCATTAGCGGACCAGAGTTCCGCTGTGGCGACCCCTTACCGGGAAAAGCCAAAAGACAAAACAACAGAATGTCCATCTTGAAATAATTTCTTTATCAAATTCACATACTCTGTTCTTTCCAAAAGTGTTTCCTGTAGCATTGTTATTTGCACTCTGCATTTCTTAATGTAAATAAGTATTCATTCCTTTTTGTCTATACCTGTGAGACCATTCACATTCCAAGATACTATGGAAAATGACACCTTTATGGTAAGTAGTCATTATTCCCACATATTACATATGGCAGATTTTTAATGTCTATTTCCAGTTTTTATGATATATGCACCCATTAATGTTTAGCAAATTAATCCTTTACACAGTGTTTTACTATCAGCACTGGAACCGATGTCACATTTAACAAGACTTTTTATTTTAATAAAAACCCTCAAACAAAAAACCAAGCACACCACCAGAACACCCCATTACCTATTAATTAATGCAGACAAGCATAACTATGTACATCTTCAAATAATGAAGTTTACTTCCTAATAGGAATATTTGTGCCAAATAGACAGTTGCTAACACAGGCCCTAACTAACCTGAGACTGAGCTTATCCATGCTATGATGCATGCTGTTGCCTATGCTTCAACCTAAACTAGTTGGTGTCTGTTATATTTTTTTATTCTTCCCCAGATGGGAAAACAACTTGCATGCTTTCAGAAATCATTAACTTTTAGCCTTGAAGAAACCAGTGTTCTTGTATTTCCCTATTATCAGCTTGTTTCCATGGAAATATAAGAGAAAAAGTACAGTTTTGTACCTACCATAAATGTAGATGTTCGAGGATCCACATTGCTGCAGTCATAACCTGTGGGTAGTCCGCTGTCCTCGGTCGGCCCGAATACCAAAGTGTTAGGCTGGCGTCGGTCATAGTCGCTCAGATCTGACGTCAGTACGCAGTGGTACTAAAGCGCATGACCGACGCCATATCCTCAGTCTTTCTTGCCCCAGATGTCAGAAGGCCTAAAAAGGAAAGGCCATAGCCAAACATAGAAAATACCCAACTACCAATTACAGAAAAAGAATCACCCCAAAAGCAACAGCAACCCTAAACTACAGAGGGGAAGGAGGGAGGGTAAATTGGACTGCAGCAATGTGGATCCTCGAACATCTACATTTATGGTAGGTACAAAACTGTACTATGTTCTTCGTCTCACATTGCTGCAGTCATAACCTGTGGGTAGAATCCCAAAGCAAAGGTAAGGGAGGTTGGCCAAATCAAAAAGCACTAGGAGCTGCTAACATGCCCTGTAAAACTGCAGTGGCAAACCCAGCCCTAGATTTGGAATAAAGAGGGAGATGGTAATGTTTAGTAAAAGTGTGCACTGAACTCCAAGTAGCTGCCTCCAAAATATCCTTAGTAGCTACTCCCCTTAAAAAAGCAGTAGAACTGGCAGTAGCCCTAGTGGAATGAGGTCTAATCCCAGCCGGAACCTCCTTTCCATGATGAGAATAACAAAAAGCAATACAATGGCTAATCCACTTAGAAATAGTTTGCTTTGAAACAGGTTTTCCTTGTGAACCCAAGGCAAAAGAAATGAATAACTGTTGAGACTGCCTGAACCCTTTAGTTCTGCTCAAATAATAACGTAGCTGCCTGTGAATATCCAAAGTGTGCAAAATTTTTTCCCTTTTATTTTGGGGATCAGCATAAAAAGTAGGCAAATGAATAGATTGGTTCAAGGCCACATCAGAAACAACTTTAGGCATAAAAGTAGGGTTAGTACGTAAGGATACCCTATCCTTATGAAATATTAGGAAGGGTTCAACTGCCATTAGAGCCTGTAATTCAGATACCCTCCTAGCAGACGTAATGGCCAACAAAAAAGCAGTCTTCCAAGACAAAAACTTCAACTCAGCTGTAGCAGCAGGTTCAAAAGGAGGTAAAGTCAGCTTTTCCAACACAAAATTGAGATCCCAGGAAGGAGTAGGAGCTCTACGTGGGGGTCTTATATTCTTTGCCCCTCTAAGAAATTGCTTAAACAAAGGGTGAGAAAATAATGGTGGGTCACAGTCATAGTGAGCAGAAATGGCTGCAGCATGAACTTTCACGGAGGAGAAAGACAAACCCTTGTCTAATAATTCTGTAAGGTACTGTAGTGTAACACTCAAATTAGGCCGTGAAACATCAAAGCTCTTAGCTGTGCTCCAAAGAAAAAATCTCCTCCATTTATCAGCATAAACTTTTCTTGTACTAGGCCCTGGCTTCCAAAATGACATTTAAAACTTGCTGAGGAAGCTGCGACCCCCCAGGGTCTAAAACAGAATATGCCAGGCTGTCAGATGCAGGGACTGTATCCTGACATTGAGGAAATGATTGCTTGCCTGAGACAAAAGGTGTGGAATTGGTGGCAAAGGCCAAGGAGGCTCCCGAACTAAACTCCTCAGCAAAGGGTACCAGTGCTGACGTGGCCAATCTGGAGCTATAAGGATCATGCAAGGCTTGTCCTGTCTGACCTTCAAGAGCACCTTGGGAAGGAGAGGCAGAGGAGGAAAGGCATAGACGTGAAGGTTGTTCCAACTGAAAGATAGAGCATCCACTTTCCAAGCTTCTGGGTGAAACATCTTTGTGCAAAATTTTGGCAGTTGGAAATTTTGTGGGGATGCGAACAGATCTATGTCTGGAGTTCCCCAAGCCACTGTCAACTGTTGAAATACATGGGGATCCAATTTCCACTCGTGGGGATCCACTAGTTGCCTGCTCAAAACATCTGCTAAGGAGTTCTGTGCTCCTGGCAGAAACCTTGCTTGAAGAGTGAGGTGCAAACTCAGAGCAGTCTCCCACAAAACCATAGCTTGTCTGCAAAGAGGGTACGAATGGGTTCCCCCCTGCTTGTTGATGTACCACATGACTGTTGTGTTGTCTGTTTGAATCAACACCTGTCCCGGTTGAAGTAGATCCTTGAAAGCCATCAGAGCAAATTGTACTACTAACATCTCCTTCATGTTGATATGCAAATGCTGTAGTCTGGGAGGCCACGTGTCTTGAACCCATCTCCCATTGAAATGTGCTCCCCAAGCCATGTCCGAGGCATCTGTCGTTAGGATCTGACTCGCCTCTGGTGGGGTCACAGAGAGTCCCTTGTTTAGGTGACATTCCTGAGCCCACAACAAAAATTCCCTTTGGATGCAAGGTATTATCTGAATGACAGTGTCCAAATCGTGGCAGTGTTGAGTCCATACACTTTTGAGATACCATTGTAGCTTCCTCATATGTAGTTTGGCATTGGGAAGTACCAGAATACAAGATGCCATGAACCCCAAGGCTTGAAGGACTGTCCTTGCAGTCAGCCTGGACAATAGGGATAATCTCTGAAAGTATAGGGGAAGATTTCTTTGTTTGTCCGGGGTCAGAAAAGCCATCTGAGAGGCTGTATTCAGTCTCACACCCAGAAAGCACATGTCCTGAGAGGGTACTAGACTGGACTTTGTTTCGTTCCCAGAATACACTAGGCACCTTAACACTGCCATTACATACTGTAGATGCTGAAGTAACGTGACTTTGTCTTGAGCAAGAATCAGGCAATCGTCCAAATAAGGATAAATTTGTATTCCTCTTAGTCTTAAGAAGGCTATCACAGGAGCCAGGACCTTTGTGAACACACTGGGCGCAGTAGATAAGCCAAAGGGCAATGCAGAGAACTGATAATGAAAAGTACCAGCCCGAAAACGCAGGAACCTCCTGCAGCTGGGCCTGATAGGAATGTGAAGATAAGCCTCTTTGAGATCCAGAGTTACCATCCAGTGATCTTTGCCTAGCAGAGGCAGAAGTTGCTGTAAAGTTAGCATCTTGAAATTTGGGATGTCTAGGTATGTGTTGAGAATAGACAAATCCAGAATTGGCCTCCAAGTGTTCCCCTTCTTTGGCACAAGGAACAGGCGAGAATAAAATCCTAGGCCTACTTCTGACGGAGGTACCACCTGAATAGCCCCCATTTTTAAAAGTAAAGAAATCTGTTTGTGAGCCTCCAGCTTTTGCTGAGGAGGTACGTCCGGCATGCCTTTGAAAGGAGGCAAGGTGTGAAAATAAAACTTGTAGCCTCGATCTATAATGTCCAACACCCATTTGTCCTGGGTGACCAAAAGCCAATTTTGCTTGAAGAGTGCCAACTTTCCTCCTAGAGGAGCTGCCAGACAGGAGGAATCTGGCAGCTGGAGATACAGGTCATTGGGTCTGTTTACGAAAAGGCTGACCCCTGCCCTCACCAGAAGATTGTGCAGGAGAACTCCACGTCCTAGGTCTAAAAGAACCCTGAGCATGAGCTCTGCCCCTACCACGTCTAGATCTGCCCTTAGACTGGTAATCGGAAGAAGGATATGCCCATCCTTTTGCAGGCCAATTTCTGCTAAACTTAGGGGGCTGCACTTGTAAAATTCCTTAACTGTCTGCATGGACTTAGCTTTGTCTTCAATTTTCTTCAAAACTGACTCCACAGGAGAACCAAAAAGAACTTCAGATTGGAAGGGAGCATCCAAAATTCGAGCTTTAACATGCTCTGACAAATTCTGATCCTTAAGCCAGGCGTGCCTACGAATAACTGAACCAGTGGCCGCCACCCTGGAAGAAGCCTGAAGAGCATCAAAGCCACACTGCAAGGAATGCTTACCTACCTGATCAGAGGCATGAACTAAATCCTGCAATTCCTTACACTCTATACCCTCAGCTAAAGCATCTACCTTAGATTTCAACTGACTTAACAGAAAATTCTGGTACTTCAGCATATGAAACTGGCAATTCAAAGCCCTCATAGCTAGTGTGGAGGAGGTATACACTTTTTTACCCCACCTATCCAAAGCTCTAGAATCTTTATTCAGAGGAACTGGATTCTTTACTACAGAAGCCCTGACACCCTTAGGTCCCTGGCTAATAGTTTCTGGGTCAGCTCTAGGACTCTTATATAAATATATATGAGCCTCTGGAACTCTGTAGTATCTGTCTGGCTTGACAGGGGCCGGAGGTAAAGAATCAGGATTAAGGGAAGCCTCAGAAAAAACATCCTGAACAACATCCAAAACAGGGGGAATGGCCAAGGGCCTATGCTGTGGTAAAAACAAAAATTCCCTAAGCCTCTTACGAGAATCGGAGAAATCCTGACCTTCCCACTTAAAATGCTCCCTCATGGAATGCAGGGTTTCAGAAAAAGAAAAATCCTCTGGAGGAGAAGCAGAAGGACAGGAGTCCTCTGCATCCGAATCAGAATAGGGAGGAAAATCCTGAATGTCCTCAGCTGAAGACTCAGAGTAATCTGAGGAATGCTCCAAACCCTCCACCTCTGTCTCCACCCTAGGTCTCTTATCTGGAGGGGGCATAGAACCTCTGATTAAAGTAATCAAATCCTCTGCCATTTTTAGCATATGTTTTTTAGGAACAGAACCTGCAGAACTAGGGCTGACGCCTGTGCCAGAAAGACCAGGCCTAGCTTTAGAAGGCGCTTTAGTGACAGAAGTAGAAGGCCTAACAACCTTATGTAAAGAAGGAACTACAGAAACTAGAGGCCCCCTCGGCCTGACCTGATTCCTGAGAGGCCAATTCCTGTAATATTAAAGGCTCCCCCTGAGACTCAGCTGAAACCTCGGCTGGATCCACTGATTCCACCGTAGTTTCCAAAGAACCGGCGTCCGCAACGGACGACTCATCCTGCTTAGACTTTAACGATTTATCTTTTCGCTTCTTAGCGGTAGCGGGCGTCGGAGGATCCGACGGCATGTTGTAGTTGCACCGCTTACCAAAAACAAGTCTAGCACAATCTAACCTGCGTTTAATGGTGCGCTTATTAAATCTAGCGCAAAAGCGACACCCGACTACGTCGTGCTCAGGCCCCAAGCAAGGAATACAGAGAGTGGTAGTCCCTATGAGGTATCTGTTTCCCACAAGAAATACAATTATTAACTTTTTCTGACATCCGGATTTAACTGAGGCAAGAAAAGACAAAAATATTCCCCAACGGGGTACTTAACCCAACTTGGTCTTCGGTCTGAAACTCAGAATACGAAAATTTTAGGACGCCGAACGGCACTTGCAAACGCTGCTTCTGCTTCGGACCATGCGGCAGGAAAGACTGAGGATATGGCGTCGGTCATGCGCTTTAGTACCACTGCGTACTGACGTCAGATCTGAGCGACTATGACCGATGCCAGCCTAACACTTTGGTATTCGGGCCGACCGAGGACAGCGGACTACCCACAGGTTATGACTGCAGCAATGTGAGACGAAGAACATCAGAAAAATGTAGTCCTCAGCTGCACCCTGAAAGACATCCTAAAACGTCTGTTGCTAAAGGAAAACTTTTCATTATATCTAGTGTTCTCATATTTATTTGTTTCCACTTAAAAGTTGTTATTAGATTAAGGGTCTTAATTCAGACATTAACCGATGGAAAAGTAAGAGAAAACATATCAGTTCTACATTTATTATGACCTGTGTACTTTTACACCCCACCCCCCATCTCAGCAACCCAAGACTACAGCCTAATAACAAAACATTTTTGTCTAATTTTCTTCTCTTCTTGTACTGTAATGTTACATTATTTAATACCAAAAAAAGAAGAAAGAAAGATAAGAGGAAGATGAAAAAAGCATATGTTTACTTTAATAATTTTATAACATACAGCAATTAAAAATACCTTACTGTAAAATATGCAATTTATATTGTGAAATGTTTCATAGACATTCTGTTAAGAACAGAAATTGTTTACTCAGAGTTGCATTTGTCCTTCCTCTTCCTCAGAGTCCTTCCAAATTTTTAAAAAACATTCTGCACACAGAAGGAGCTGATCGCGTCCCTCCATATTGTGTGCACACCATTTCCCCTATCAGCTTGAACATATTGACCATATCTCCATCACAAAGGCTGGATAGCTAAACTGCTGACAACTCACTCTATATGTGTGTACTGAACCTGTAAAGCAAACAGAACAGAGACAGAGCACCTGAGCAGCTAATTTCCCTTTCAGCTTGAACCCGCTGACTGTAACTCTATCACCCAGGTTGGAAAGCTAAACTGCTGACAACTCCCATTACACGTGTGCACTGAATCCATAAAGCAAACAGAACAGAGACAGAGCACGTGAGCAGCTAATGTAGGTTATTACAGCCAAGGAGATCCAGATCTTTCAATACTATTATTTGCGCATTAAATTCAGCCAATTGTAGCTGTGGCATGCACGCTCATGGGGACATTAGATTTTAAATTCCCCTCACCTTCCTCTTTACATTTCCCTCTCCCTTCCTTAGCAGTCATAGTATTCAAATAACAGTGACCAAACATGCATCTGGAGAGTTTCTCATAAGACCTCCGCTGAAAATGGGCTCTGTCCCAGTCAGTTTTTCCAGGTTAATAAATGTTAAATAAAAGAAAATAAATAAATAAAAGTAAGGAGACCAATTTCACTAAAACTCCTGATCTCTCTAACTAAAATGTTACAGTACAGCAGTGTGAGGTTAACTGTTAAGTTTAAATAGTTTAAAGGTTGTTCAGTCAGTATGATTCTGTGAAGTGGACTTTAAGTTACGTTTTGTCCCTTACTTGATTACAGATATTTTTTTCTTTGTTTCACTGTATGACCAGGTTCTACCCACTCTTTCGCCCTCAATCAGCTCAAGCTCACTCTGCTCCCCTACCCTGTCCCCAATCCCACCTACCTCCACTACACCTACATTTAACTAGACCACACCTACCAACCATAATTATCCAATCACCACCACCAAAGGTTATCCACACACAACACTTGACTCTACTTACCTACCCTCCCATTACATCACTAAATCTCTCCTCCCCAATCTTCTCCCAAATTGTCACCTCTCTACTTAACTTATCCTACATATAAATCACCAATTATAAACCTCCTAAATAATCTACTACTAAAACACCATATATCCCACAATGATGCTGTTACACACCTCTCCTAATTTTACTAATTCCAGCCCTTCATCTTACATCCTATCACAATCAACTAATCACAAACATTTCCTGTCCCACCCATCCCTTCCCCTCTCCTCCCCACATACATACACAAACACTGCCATAGCACCACACCTCTTTAATACCACCAAGACAGAACTCTTTACATATAGCTATACATAACAACCAACTACTCCCTATCTAGTTCGTAAATACACCAGACTGATGCTCAAACACTTACATCCATTCCTACATAACATATCTTACCTCAAACTAAGTGGGGACATCCACCTAACCCAAGCCCTAAACTCACTCAACAAAAACCTCACATACCACCTACTATACACTCCCATATCATTACCAACCTACCACATAATGGGTCTGACCTTCTACTTATCAAAATGAATCTTAGGAGCCTAACAAAAAAAAAAATACATTGATTTCATGCTTCCCTCTCCCACTACTCCCCTGACGTAGCAGTTATAACTCTAACTTGGCTAAAACCTCACATAAATGACAATAGAATTCTAATCCCAGGCTGTAACATCCATAGACTTGACAGAATGCACAAGCGCTATCATTTATAAAAATATACTCGAAGAATGCTTAGAACTAACCCCCCAGGTCTCAATAACATAAAATATGAATTACCTGTCTCAAAGTTAATCCCAAGAAATATATAAACATTATAGCAGTTTACATCCCTCCTAGAACAACCTCTCAATAATTGAGGACTTTCTTCAATGGACATCCTCTACAACTAATCAAGAAACCTTAATAATGGGTGACTTCAATATGAACTGGCTCACTTGTACCTCAGACAACCCTTCTAACTTTATCAACCTGTATGGATTCACCCAATCAATACAATCCGCAACTAGAATAGACAAACACAGTAATAGACAGTCAATTCTAGACTGGATGTTAACTAACAAGCCCTCACTGGCTTATCAATCAGGCTGCCTCCCTGATAGCCTCAGTGATCATCTACGTACCTTCCTAATTAGACAACATCTATACCCTCAAAACATGCCATATGCAAACAAATCTGTAACAAATAAAATTCCACCAGATACTTTTATACGAGTTCTCCAACACTGTGACTGGTCCCCACTAAAAGATCTCCACCAAGATTCTGCTGTACAATACTTTAACAACAAATTCCTAGACATACTAAACAGTCTAGCACCTTCTAGAAATGTCCAGGTCAAATCATTCTAAGCACAGTGGTTAAATGAAGACACCAAACGGTTACTCAAGCTGAGACACAAAGCCTGGACACAATATCAGGACAACAAAACCAAGAAACCATAGACTACTACTGGCAACTAAGAAAAAAAAAAAAACAGATCAAGACTGATAAAAAAAAACTTACAGTACTGGCATCCAACAAAAACACAAAAATAATCCTCAAAAAATTCTGGAGTGCTATAAAACAACTACTACAACCTGGGCAATTCTCAACTCCAACCCCTACAACCCCACAAATACTACAGGTAACATAGCTACCCAGTTTAATGCACATTTCATCAACTCTATACTATCTCTATCCAAAAATAAAAGTGACGCTCCCCTATCAATACCTAAAGAAGCTGAAGCAACTACTGATTCCTTCTCCCTAAAACCTGTCCAAACCCTTACTGTAAAAAATTATTCCACCAACTGAAACCCACATCACTCGCAGCTGATAAACTGCATACTGATTATCTGAAGCTAGCAGCCAATGCTCTCTCTTACCCTGTCTCTATCATGATCAACAGATACATCACAGAACAATATGTTCCCAAGCTCTGGAAAATTTCCTACATTATCCCACTGCATAAAGGCGTAAGCTCAACAGACCTCTCTACAGGTCAAGAGCCATATTATCACCACTATATAAAATTCTAGAAAATTGTATACACTCACAATTCATGAATTACCTTTTATGCAATAACCCATTAACCAGTTCCCAACACAGCTTCTGACCTAGCCACACTACCACAACCACCCTTATTTTTACCAACACAATCAATTCAAATGTAAAGGACAACTTGTATCCTCCATCTTCCTAGATATGTCCAAGGCATTTGATAAAGTTTCCCACCAAAAACTCCTCAACAAACTCTCATCCCTAAACCTAAACCAAACATCCCTCTCGTGGTTCCACAACTACCGATCTGACCAAGAACAAGCTGTCAAATGGCAAAGTGACCTCTCCTCATTACCCATCAGAATAGGTATTCCATAGGGTTCAATCCTAGGACCACTCCTCTTTATGATCTTCACCAACAAGCATCACACTACCACCCACCTCGCCACTATTGTTCAATATGTAGAGGACTCCACTCTCATCTGTGCAGCACCTTCCCTTCCACAACTGCAAGAAATAACCAAACAATCCTTCTCAGTTATATATTCTTTGCTATCGACTAATTCTCAATAGCAATAAAAATAAACTAATGATATTTTCAAATAAATCACCTTAACACATATCCCCTTTTCTCATGTGTTCATCAAACAATACCAAACCTGATCCTATCCCACGCTAAACTGCTTGGAGCCACCACTGATAACAGCTTGAGATTTGATAAACACTTAGCACTAGTCATTAAAAGGGCCCACATAAAACTAGGAGTCAAGCCCCATACATCATGAACTCCACCAACCTATTGCCAGGACCCACCTACTATCTACCCTTCTATACACTTCTCCCATCTACATCAACCTCAAGAAAACATACCTAACTAAACTCAAAGTTTGCTACAACAAAACTGCCAGATTTGCCACAAACTCGCCATACAGATCCTACAGATCCAACGACTGTGCTGTTCTTCACCAACTGAACTGGCTAGAATTGCCCAATCTTGTGTCCTTCACTCAACTCATTAATGCCCATACTATCACATACTGACCTGTTAAGTGCCCAACATTTCAAATCTTCTACAACCCTACTCAAATAATAATACCCAGAGATCTTCCGACAAATTCCTATTAAAAGTTACCAAATCTAAAAACAGTTATAGGGATTTTCTTTACTCTAACCAAATTTCCAGAGCCTGGAAAAACATCCCTCAACATAACCTAAATGCTACAAACCCCTCCAAGTTTAAAGAACTTCTCAAACACATTTAACCGACACCTGGCACAGCTTATGCACATCCCCAGGCTGACTACTATACCATCTCTCCTATAACATCTCTCTCTCTCATCTATCCTAATCTTTCTCATATCATCTCACTAACCACATTTAATACTCCCTTCCCTGCTTCCTCTCCATCATTATCCATTGTGTAAATGCCTACACATATATATATTAGCTATTTCTATATATGTTGTATTCTGTAGGTTCTATAAGGGGAATAGCTTACTTTGTAAATAATGGGTACTGTTAACTTGTATTTGGAGCTTTTCCCCCCAGGCCTCTGCTGAAAATGGGCAACTTGTCTAGTTGGACCTCCCCAGTAAACAAACGTTAAATAAAATAAAATTAAAATAAATGTTTATGACTTGAAGTGAGCCAAATGCTTTTCAGTTCCCCACAAATTTATTAAAAGTCAACAAGAGTCCTCTCTTTCCACTTTTTCTTATACACCTGCATTTCACAAATGTGGCTGATGCTTTTCAGCCTCACCTTTATTCAGTAATTCCATGTTGCTAATCTTCTTCCTCTTCATCTTAATCTTCCATCCTCAGATTTCAGTTCAATTCCAGAGTACTCCTGATTTTTCTGGTCAACTCTTGAGCTCTTTTCTGTCTCACAAGCATGTTCCATTGGAAGAGTGGAAAAGGTTTCACTGAAAAAGTCTCTTCATGTACTTTATTATCAGAAGAATGAGAAGCAGAATCACCTTATGCTTAATGGCTCACTTTTCACTGGACAAACTTTTGCATTTCCTCCTTAGCTTGTTCTACATCAAAAAATGACTATGGTCTGCCAAGAAAAATATTCTGAAGACAGCTGGATACAGCAGCTCAAATCTCACACCTGCCTCTCAACACTCCTGGTTACTGGAGTAAATCTGTTCCCCTTCTGGCTGTTGTACAGTGAATAATCATTTTCCATAAACACTTTAGTCAGTTTTTAATACTTTGGCCTTTTGCCAGTTTTGTCATGATCAAATCTTTCTGCTAGTAGGTTTGCATCTTTACTAATAAAGCTTGTAGCTGCTAGCTCATGGCCAGACTTCATAGGTTCATAGATTAGTACTAGGCCAGGCTAAGTTTAGCCAATTCCCCACGTGTGAATCAAACCCTGCACCTTGTGTCTGTAAGGTAAACACCTTAACCATTATGCCAACCTCCCACCCCATACGCATACACACAGTGTGCCCTTTCAAGTAACAGTTCCTAATGGGGAATACCACTGCAGTTGCTTATTAATGCCTTCATAAAATATTTTAATACATTTTCTTCCTTCTAGTTTCTTTGATACAGCAGAACATTTCATTTCCCCCATGTGCTTTGCCTTCTTTCTACCATTTTTTGAAACATTTCTTCTTGAGCAGTCTCATACTCATCCAGCCATTATTTCAACGTCTGATTTTTGCACTTTTATCAGCTAATACGATTATCTGTTGAAAACATTTCATTTTTTTCCTGTCTTTTATTTGAGCTGATATACCCCTTTAATGTTTCTTTTATTTTAATAAGCTCTGAGTAAATCTGACATATTTTCCCCTAAATTACTGGAAGCTATGTCTTGCATCAAAGTTGGAGCTTGAACTGTGTTTTTGCTAAACAGCTGAAGGATTTTTCACAGTCAGTGTTTTCTCTTCATCTTTTCCAGATGATTTTCTTTCAGGCTCTCTTGGTGTCTTCCCTGCTGGCATCCAGGCAGTTGTTTTACTAGCCAGTGACTAAATTTTACTCAAGCTGATAATAGTGGCCATTGATTCTCACTTTCTGTTTTCACACTTGGAGAGATGAATTTAAGCTGTTGATCAGTGTACAGCCATCTTGGAAGTCCCAGATTCAAAATTTTGAATATCTACAGGAAAAAAGGTATCCACCTTTTTTTAAACTGGAAACCACCTTATAAGAAGGATCAATTACTGAATATAGCCTAGTGTTTAATTCAGGCTAACTACTGCTGTCTAAGGAAATTTGAGGAACAGTAGATACAGGTTTCTTTTTGACAGGAAAAATGGGACCATCAGTGTTATTAATGGTAGCAGCTTCTCCTGGAATGGGCACAACATTCTGACTAAACAGGGAAAATTTTCCTGTTCCCTACCCCAAAACCAACAAGAGTGGCTGTTCCTTGACCAATAAGGGGATCCCAACAGATAGAGGAAGTGGCTAACCCCCAGCCCATAGTGGCTTTAGGTGCTACACCAAACAGATCCAGGTAAACTATGAGTGGTCTGAGGAACAAGCTATGGCCACAGCAGAGCTACCCAAGTGTGACTGAGGCAAACTGCTAGACTGCGTGGTGGCAATGGCTGTTTGCTTAACTTTTCCTTTTCATGGCTGGAAGAAGGACTAACCATGGAACCAGAAGTCTGTTCCATGGTCAAATCTAAAATGGTGCCGCTCTCCTGAGGAAGATAAGCAGCAAAAGCTGGTACAACTGTTTTTAAAAAAGTAATTTTTTTCCACAAAAACACAGCAAAGGGCACTTTAAAACATTTTGCCAGACCTAAAAGTACAATAAGTACAGTTTCTCTAAAGAAAAATGGTTTCAATTATTTTAAAGATAAAGTAATGCACTTATCATAAAGTTCGATCTGTGTTTTCCATTGTCATTTATCCTTAACATATGGGTTCGGTTCCGATATCGGAACCAACTCAACCATTACTACAGCATGCACAGGCCAAAAACTCTCAAGCCATAACCCCATTTCCCAGTTACCTCAGATCAAGCCCGCTGATTAGAAATAAAGTATAGATAAAGAGGCCTTAATGGAAACCATACCTGCTTATGCCTTAAGAAGTATCATTAAGTACTATGAAAGTATCCATTCCACCAAAAAATTCTTCAAAGGCTGGGAGATGGAGGGAGGGGAGTCTAGGATAAATGAAAATGGACAACACAGAAGGAACATTATAGTACGTACATAACTTCTTTATCTGATGTTGCCAATCTTCATTTTATCCTTGACATATGGAACACAGTCCCCAGCTGCCTCAGACATTGGGAGGACTCATGGAAGAACATTCTTGAACACCACTGAACCGAAAGATGCTCTTCCCCTACAGAACAAATCCAATTTGTAATGATAAATAAAGATATGGGGGGAAGGCCAAGTTGCTGCTGCACATATATCACCCATTAAAGCCCTTGACTGGAAAACTGCTGAAGTGGCTACAAATCTTGTAGATTGTGCCTTAATAGGCCTAGGCAAATCAGTTTTCTTCTTGTTTACAATCTTTGAGCCATCTGGCTAAGGAAACCTTACTGACTGGTTCACCAACCCATGCAGTTAAAAAGGAGATGAAAAGTTGATCAGATTTTCTAATGTCTTTAGTTCTATGAAGGTAAAAGAGTAACTGTGAACATTAGGAGATGCAGACAGTATTCACCTTTGTTCAAAAAATCTGGAAAAAAATACTGGCAAAGTTATAGTTTGATTGATATTAGACTCTGAAACTACTTTGGGCAAAAAGGTGGGATTCGTTTGCAAAGAGACTCTGGCTTTATGAAAGATCAGATAAGAAGGTTTACATGATAAGGCCTGGACTTCTGAAATTCTTCTAGCAAAAGTTATTGCCACTAAAAAATAATGTTTTCCATGACAAGAACTTTAGATCATAGTCAGCAGAGGGTGCAAAGGGGAATGCACAATAGTTTGCAACACTAAGTTTAGGTCCCAAGGTGGCGCTGGATCCTTAAAGGAAGGTTGTAATAAAAGTGTCCATTTTAAGAAAGACTTACAAAGTCTAAGCAAAGCCACAGTACATTCTTCCAAACCATCATGGAAGTTAGAAACTGCTGCTAGCTGAATTCTTATGGTAGAAACAGAAGCTCCTGCACTGAAAAAAGAAACTAAGAATTCTAAAATAATATCAACAGAAGCGGAAAAGGGGTTGATATCCCTTTCATGAGCCCAAATGAAAAATCTCTTCCATTTACTAATATATAGCTTCCTGGTAGATGGTTTATGAGAAGCTAGAAGAATTTGGCATACCAGGGAAGAAAGGTTAAGATGCTTGGCAACTAGAGGAACTGGAGGAACTACATTGTCAGCTTGAGGTTCAGAATGTCTGGGTGAATTAGACCATCTGGATAGGACAGAAGATCTGGAGCTGGATCCAGAGTCCATGGTCATTAAATTAGGAAAGGCCAAAGAAAGTGGAACCATATGTGTCAAGGCCAAAAGGGAGCAATGACATTACTCTTCAAACTGAGTTCTTTCTGTAAGAATTTTGGAATTAACAGTGTCAGAGGAAAGGCATACAGGAGACCGGGGGGCCAAGTTTGGAGATCAGCATCTCTTGGTGACTTCTCTGAAGGGGAAAATCATGGCAAAGTAACTGCTTAATTTTTTTGTTTAGGGGAGAGGTGAACAGTAAGGCTGGCCCCATCATTGGAAAATCTTTTCCGTCACTGGTAGATTGAGAGACCCTTGTGAAGCTGCAGGATACATCTGCTCAGTTTCTCTGCTATCACACTTGAACTCCCTGGGATGTGCATTGTTACAAGAAAGCAGATGGAAGAAATCACCAACTGCCATACTCTGAGTGATTCTCGACAAACAGGGTACAATTTGGTTCCTCCCTGTTTGTTGATGTACCAGACTACTAACATGTCATCTGTTTGGACTGCAATTGTTCCCCGAGGAAGAGCAGTTTGAAATGTTTGCAATGCTAAAAGCACTGTCTCAGCTCCAGAACACTGATGTGCAAGTTGGCCTCTATGGAGACCAAGTGCTTTGGATTGCCTTGCCCAGAAAATGCCCCCCACCCGCATCTGGGAGGTGTCCGTGGTCACTATGGCCTTGGGTTCTGGAAGGATGAAAGGGCGGCCTAGGAGAATTTCTTTGGACTGTATCCACCAAGCTAGATCTGACTTGCAATGACTGGTGATTAGAATCTGGTCCGACATGGGTTGGTATAGCACAGACCATTCCGATGCCAGCAGCCACTGTATGATCCTCATATGATATCTCGTTAGAGGAACTAGAGTTATTGTCAGTACCATAGAACCTAAAGCTTGTAGGATTAGACGAGTGGGCACCTTCTTGCTGTGAATTATTTTCTGAACTTGTGTTTTGACTTTTAACAGTCTTGCAGGAGGAAGAGATGCAGCTGTTGTTGTCATGTTTAGAATTTTTAGAATTGACACTATAAACCCTAGACTCTTGAATTGGAGACAGTTGGGGTTTTTCGTGCTTCACAGTTATTCCTATGTAAGTACAGGTATGGAGAACATAATCCCTTACTTTTAACAGTCAATTCCTGGTTGGAACAGTAAAGAGCCAGTTGTCCACATATGGAAACACCCGGAATCCTTGCAGTCTTAAGTGAGCTGCTACTATCGCCATACATTTGGTAAACACCCCGGAGGCTGTGTTGAGACCAAAAGGAAGAAGCGCTCTGAATTGGTAATGACTGGCTCCCAGCCGGAAGCAGATGAATCGACTGGAGCGCTTATCCATTTCTATCTGGTAATATGCATCCTGAAGATCTACTGAGCCCATCTAGTCGTCCTTTCCCAAAAACAGAAGAATGGACTGTATCGTGACCATCTGGAATTTCATTTGTCTAACTGATTTGTTCAACATGCTGAGATCCAAACTTGGTGTCTTCCCCCTGTCTTTTTAGCACTAAAAATAATCGTGAGTAAATTCTGGATCCTCTCTGGTCTGATGGGACTTCTTGGATGGTTTTTTGTCTAGCAGTTGTTGAATTTCTAGAACTGCTGGTTGCCTTTGACTAGGTGAAACATTGGGGATTTTTTTGCATATGAGGGGTGGACTGGAAAAGGGTATGGTATGACTTCTGGATATGATCTGTTGCACCCAAGAATCTGTTGTTATATTTAGCCAGGTGTTTTGGTGCAAGGATAAGCATCCCCCAACTGCCTCCAGAGGAAGGAAATCGGGCTTCCTTTCAGGAACAGTGAAAGGGCTTACCTGAGAAGGAGTCCCTGAAGCCCTGATTCTGTGGACCACCTCTGCCACTTGGACGGCATCTTCCATTGTAGCTCCCCCCCTGCCCCTGGGAGAACTGGCACCACACGTGCCTTGGAAAGGCCCCTGGGATTTCCTGAACCACATTTTTCCACCACTCTTCTGATTCTTGAAAACGGATCATTGGGGAGTGGAAAAATGTACACCCACTGCAGAAAGGGTCTTACCATCCTTTTCACACCTGGATAGTGTCTCTCTAACTTCTGGGCCACAAAAAGATGATCCATCAATGGGAGCATTGATGAATAAATACTTAAATGGTTCTGCAAACTCACAAAGGCGCATCCAGGCTTGTCACCTTATGGCTACACCTGAACCTGCAGCTCAGGTAGCCCCTTTGGCTACATGCGCAATGAGCCTCATGGACAAATTTGAGACAGACTCCAGGGTGGCCATCTGTGAAGCAACCCTGACTTGGACTCTCGCAGTAACAGCTCCTGTGAGGGTATCCGACAACACCTTGATCACATCCTATGGAGTCTAGTAAAATGTGCCAGGAAATTCAAAGTCCCTAAGAAAAAGGTTGATGAACCGTAAACCTGCTTCCCAAACCTATCCGTAGCCCGAGACTCTCTACTGGGAGGATGGACAGAGGAACTCTCCTCAACAAGTTTCTTTTTGGTGGCAGCCGCTATAACCATGGCCTCTACCAACAGACCTTTCACCCATAACTGCTTGTCCTTGGGGGCAAATAAAATTTTGTCTGGTCTCTTGGAGATAGGTTCAATGAAGTCTGACACCTTCCCTACCTGCTGCAAGATTAACTGAATGAGCTTGTCAGCAGGAGAAGTCACCCAAGAGGTAGTGCAGGTACACAGACTCCTCTGAGAAAGGATTTTTAGGACTTCTTGTCACCCCCCCCCCTGTTTCAAGACATCATCAGGGGGAGACCTTGGGGACCCTTGCCCTCATCAAAATCAGTGTCTTCTGTGACCAATTCATGTGGGGAATCCAAGTGCTTCCTCTTGTACTTTTTAGTCTGGGGAGGTATCAGAAGAGGACAGAATCTGAATATGTGGGTCCTGCGGATTTGGTACTCGCTGCCCCAGTGGAGAGACAGATTGAATAAGGGAGCGTGAGGATGGGATGTGCTCCAAGGAAGGAGGGACAGATTGGATGACCACTATGGACAAAGCCCTCTCCATTGCCTCAAAGGCTGGTCCCCCCAAAGAGGGAAGGGTGCCTGGAACCAAGAGTGACTGCCTTGGAACTGGGGTCACTCCCCACTCCAATGAGACAGCCCCAGAGACAGAAGCCAGGGCCAAAATGTACTGTGTTGAAGCTCCATGGTGCAAGGGTGGCTCTGAAAAAATTGGAGTCAGTTCTGGTTCCTTGGATGCAACAGGACAGATACAGCTCTGGAAGATCTCTGGATCTGACAGAGCTGAAGAACTCAGGGTTATAACTGGTTCCAAAGGGAGACAGAGATCTCAGGAACGGATACAGTCAGCGCCAGACAACTAGAAGCTGACATCTCTAAAATCTCAGAGGAGGAGTAGTTAAGGGGGTAAAAGCTGAATCAGTTCTGACACCCAAAGGAGTTGGAGCCGAGGGGAGTCATGTAAGTCCTCTCGCCCACAAAATTTTATTCACTAGTCTTTTCATATCAATCTTTGACAGACTTTTGGTGGAATGGATAGAGGCCTGAGAAGGTGATTTAGGTCTTTGTAAAAAGACCTTGGGCAACTAGTCAGCAAAGGGGTCAACAGATCGCAAATAATCCACTCTTGACAAATCAAGCTGTTAACTGTCCGTGCGAGGTAGTCAGCATCGAACAGGAGGTGGTGAAGTGTTCTACCTGAGCTGAAATCTAAACTTCCTGTTGGATTGTAGATTTGTAAAGGTCTTAGGAGCCGAAACAGTTGCCGGTACCAATGACTTATTTTCCAGCACCAAAGTTTTAGATTGAGATTCCATCGGATATGCCATGCTTTTTGTTGTCAAGTGACAAGTGGAGTACCTCAGGGTTCAGTCCTGGGGCCGCTCTTGTTTGGCATCTACTTCTCTGAAGTACAGGTCAACACTAAGGGACTCTGGCTAACAAAGTTTGCAGATGACTGCAAACTGGGAGCCATTATTGAATCCCCAAATGATGTGGATACTCTACAAAAGGGCCTTACAGAAACAGATGCTTGGTGCCAGAGCCATGGGCTCAAGCTCAATGCCAAGAAATGTATTGTTATCCCCTTTGGGAAAAACATGTATCCATGAATTACCATATAGGTGGCAGTACACTAAACACAGAAAGTGTGATACGAGACTTAGGGACACAGGTGGACAGTGGTCTCACCTTCGATAACCACATCGCCACAACAGTCAGGAAATCCTTCTATGTGGCACACCTCATCACGAAGGGCTTTTCATCCAGAAAAAAGGAGGTCATTGTCCCACTGTACTCATCCCTCATTAGACCCATTATAGAATACAATGCCCCATTTGGTATGTACCTCTCAAGACATCTGCAACAACTGGAAAGGCCTCAGAAATACCTCACTACAAGAATCACAGGCCTAAAGCAGATGCCCTATGCTGACCGCCTTAAAAAACTCCAGCTATACTCTGTCGCATATCGTCTACTCAGAGGCGATCTCTGCTTAACATACAAGGCCATGTCAAACCCAGAGCTGTTGGACATGCTGCACTTAAAGAAATCTCAATCCCTCAAAGCTACACGCTCCAGGGATCTAAACCTTGTCATCACAATAAACAAAACATGCTGGAGGGATAGGTTCCTGACCCAGAGACTCCCCAGACTCTGGAATAGATTGCCCATACATGTCAAGCAGAGTGCCTCTTTGGACCTCTTCAAGAGGAACCTTGACGATTGGATGGGAGAAAGGAAATTCACCCCAGGGATCACGTCAGTCGCCCTGCTAGACAGGGGTCCAGGAAAGTAAATAATGTGGGAAGAAATAGCCAGGGAATTGTTATGGCTAGGCTTGTATAGGCCCTAGGGCTGATAGCCTAGTACCAACCTATGAACCTATGAACCTATGATTTATGCTTCTTATGAGTTGGTTTCAAGGGGGAAGACTGTACTGACAAGCTCCAATTTTTGTTCTTTTCTAAAGATTATGAAGAGGAAGGGGAAGAAATATCAGTTTTACTCTTATCAGTAGATATGGCTTCCCCAAACGCTGATGGAATTAAGCCCTTAAAGATTACCTTATTCTTCCTCTTGACAAGAGCTCTGTGGCTAAAGCTGTGGCAAATGCTACAGTCCTCTTGAAGATGTACGGCACCTAAACAATAGACACACAAGAGATACGATTCTGAAAGGGGAATTTTGTGGCCAGACTTTTGTCATTTTTTAAAAATCAGTGGGGCCTTTACGTTTGTCGGCCATAATGACAGAGAAGACAGGAAAACAAACACCGCAGTTCTATACAAATACACAGAAGTAAATACCAGAATGAGAAAATGTTTTTTTTGGAAAAGGGAAATAAGAAAGAAAAAGGCAAAAGAGAACTATCAACAATGATAGTTTCAGCTACATTGAACTGTACGGAGAGAGCCAAAAAGAATATTCAAAGGAAAGGAGGAACTATCAACAAAGACAGGGCCGATACAAACGAAAGTGTATGGGAAGGGATGAAAAAGGCAGAAAAGGTACAACACAAGTAAGGAAGATGTTTTTGGGAAAGTTTCACAAGAAAATTTTAACAAGAACTATTAATAAAATGGACTTAGCCTGAGAGTTAAGGTAAACATGTCTGTCTGGAAAAGAGGCAAACAAGATCTGTGGCAACTGGGAGGGGGGGATTATGGGTAGGGATGAAGCTCGAGAGTTTTTGGCCTATGCGACTTGTGGTAACGGCCGAGTTGGTTCCTATATCAGTATCAAACCCGTATGTTAATGATCATACGATCGTAGGAAGTTAGTAGGCTATTCACCCTGAGGCCCTTATAAGCCTTGTCAAAAGTTTAGCCCATGTCTATACAAGTCAGCGCTGATGCCCCTGTCCAGCAGGGACACAGGTGGAATCCCAAGGATGTATTTTCTGTTTCCCATCCAGTTATCAAGGTTGCGCTTAAAAATGGATAATGAGGTACTCTGCTTGATGTGGAGAGGAAGTCTATTCCACAGACTGGGAAGTTTCTGGGACACAAATCTGTCCTGCCAGCAAGTCCTATTGATGTCACAGACCAGGTTGAGGTCGCGCATGTGGGTTACTCGAGTGGAACTTGACTTGCAGATATGCAAAAGTCCCATCAAGGCGGGGTCTGAGTTTGCTTTGTATGCCAGACAGTCACCTCTGAGAAGTCTGTATGAAACAGAGTAGAGGGATAGGGCTTTTAGATTATCTGTGTATGGCAGAGGTTTAAGGCCCTGGATTCTCCTGGTGAAAAACATCTGTGGTCTCTCCACCTGCTGCATGTGCTTTGCGATTTACATGCTGAAAGGGGCAATTGTACTCAATAATGGGCTTTATAAGGGAAGAATACAGGGATGTTATGACTTCCTTGTCCCTGAATGAGATACCCTCATTTATGAGGTGGGCCATGTAGAAAGCTTTCCGTACAATGGAAGCAACATGGTGGTCAAAAGTCAGGTCATTATCAACCTGGGTGCTCAAATCCCTCACAACTGACTGCATGCTTAGAATGTTATTAATGTCATAATTTGTGGGTCGTCATTTTCCCCAAAGGGGATAATGATGCTTTTTTTTTTTTTGGTATTCAGCTTGAGGCCATGTTTCTGGCACCAGTCATTTGTTTGGGTGAGACCCTCTTGGAGGATGTCCACATCATTAGGGGATCTGATGACAGCACCCAGCTTGCAGTCATCTGCAAACTTGGTCAGCCAGAGCCCACTGGTTTTGACCTGCACCTCAGAAAAGTATATCCCAAATAACAAAGGCCCCAAAACCGATCCCTGGGGTACGCCGCTCATTACGGGTCTAATGCTTGAGGTGGCTTCCCCTATTTTGACTAGGTGGGTTCTATCAGTGAGCCAGTTTGCTAGCCATCTGGTAACATATGGATTGATGTCTAGTTGAGAGAATTTATCTATTATGCCCGAGTGTGGAATAGTGTCAAAGGCTTTGGCCAGGTCAAGATAGGCGGTGTGCACCATCTTCCTCTCGCCCACAGCTTTGGTGACTGTCTCAAAGAAGTCAACCAGATTTAACAGACGCGACCCCCCCGCTGACGAAGCCAAACTGTGTGGGATCGAGTGTTTGGAGGTTGCCAATATCCTTGTTAATGAGGTCCATGACAATCTGTTGCATGGCATTGCAGATCAGGCTAGTTAGGCTGATGGGTCTATAATTTCCCAGATCGGTGGACATTCCACCTTTGTGCAAAGGGATTACGCTGGCTGTCCTCCACTCAGCTAGGATGAAGCCAGTACTCAGGCTTTGGTTGAATAGAGTGCCTAATGGTGCTGCAAGTTCCTGCATGAGTTCATGTAGGATGCAGCCTGGGATGTTATTGGGTCCCATGGAGGCTGTATTTTTTTCTCTTTCAGACAGCAGTGATGACCTGTTCCCTAGATATAAGGGGGAAGTACTGGGTATGTCCTGATTTACTGATGGGGGGGGGGGCACAGGGGTGAAGTTTTTGCTGAATCTGTCAGCCAGCAAATTGACTAAGTGCATGGCATTTGTGTATGTGGTGTCCTTGGCCATCAGTCCTGAGCAGATCTGGGTGCTTCCTTTGAGACTGCGGACATATGTGAAGAAGGCCTTATGATGGTCTATAGTACATGTTGCCAATATGGGCTCAAAGTTAGCTTTGAAGGATTTCACTATTGCTCTTATTTCCTTGTTCAGGCTAAGAAGAGATTGCTTCCAATTGGGCACCTGCTCCTTCCTGGCCCTGGACAGCAATTTTTTCCTTTTGTTATAGAGTTTATTTATTGCAGATGTCCACCAGACAGCTCTACTCTTCCTTGAGGAGGAGAATTTTGTGCTGTCAGGTATTCCTGATTCCATGCATTTATATAAATGCTTGTATAGTCCTTTGGTGTAGTTTTGAACATTGGTGCCTATTCTTACAGAGGGGGAGGGGGCTGTGAAGTTGTTTATACCTTCCCTCTGGAGGCTGTAATCAGCTTTGTATAAGTTTTATTTTGTTTGAACCAAGCTAGAGGGAGGTTGAAACTAACCGCTTTTTGGTCGGATGTAATCATGAAAATTGACATCAGATCAACTTTTAAACTGACAGGAAAAGAGTGCTCTTGTTTAAAAGTACACAAGTCTCATGACAATCCATTAAAACATACACTTCTAACTTAAAAATATCTTTTTTAAACAGGAAATTACAATAAAAGAATAACTTCTATAAAGTGGAAGGCTTTCTCCAAAGGGAACTCATCTCCCAGCAAAGGAACAGCACAAGCTGTCAATCCTCGAAAGCATGTAAAGCAGCATACTATCAAGTGGCAAGACAGCTGTGAAGGGCTCCACACCCAAGCCTGTTTTTTAGTGATCTCTGCTCGAGCTGACAGTTTGGGTGCATGGAGTGTGCCCTGAAGCTTTGGAAGTTGGACAGCTGTAACAGCCTTTGCAGGATATAACCCATCTAGCCAAGATTACTGCATCAGTGATCAACATGTTAAACATCCATTGCTGAACGGGCCCAGAAAGAGTTACTATTCGGGGATTCCTTCTGAATCTTCAGAAGTACCTTGTATATTGGTGGAAAGGGTGAAAAAGCATACATGAACATTCCTGTCCAAGGAAAAGAAGTTGTGGAACAGAATTTTGCCAGCTGAGTGTTCACAGAGGAAGCAAAAAAGGTGTATTTGAGGAATTCCCCACAGATGGATCAAATCTTGGAAAACACCTGATCTAGTTTCCATTTATGAAGGTCTGCCTTTGTCATGCTTAGCTTGTTTACCACTCAGTTTTGTTCTAATGGAATGTAAGACGCCTGTAGACTGAGACTGGGCTGCAAAGTTATATCCCTTGCTAACATGGACAGTCTGCATAGGGGTAAGGTCTGTTTCCCCTTGCTTGTTTATATACCACATCCCCGTGGTATTGTCTGTGACTACTTAAAGAGGACCTGGGAACAACAGATGATTCAGAGAGCTAGCAGCCTTTATAAGAGCTAGCATCTATTTTACGTTTATGTACTTTGGTCTGTCTTTCTTGTCCTAGAGACCATGCACTTTTATCCCCCTTGACACTGTTCCCCAAGAAAAGTCCAAGGTGTCTGTTGTGACGTGATTACTTTGAAGGAGTACAGGAGAAGGTGAGACCTGGGTTCAATGATATTTGATATCTCCACTAAGTGATTTTTCTTTTCACAAATCCCAGAAATGGAATTTCAAAAGATAACAGATGCTGGTGCTGGGACCAAATAAACTTCAGAAACCAAAGTATCTTTCTCATGTGGAGTTTTGCAAGAGGTATCATGAGAATCATGGATGCCATGAGACCCAGAATCCTGAAGTATTCTCCCGCAGTGACAGAAGTTTGAGTTGGAAAACCCCTAGAACAGGTCTAAATTAACATCTTTTTTCCCAGTGAAAAAAGCTCTTTGTACTGAGATGTCTAACAGGCAGTCCAGAAATAGAATCCTGTGCGATGGAATCAAAAAGGACTACTAAATGTTCGCTTGGAATTCCGGCCTATGTAGGAGATCTCTTACCTAAGCGAGAGATTCCTGACACTTTGAAAAAGGCTTTATAACAACAATAAGCAGTGAGTTGTGACAAGAGCTAGACATTTTGTGAACACAAGTGCAGTGGATAGCCTAAAGGGTAAGCTAGAAAACTAATAATGTGATCCAGACGCACAAAACCTTAAGAAAGGCCTGAAATCTGGATGAATAGAAATGTGATGACATGCATCTTTCAAATCTAAAGTTATTAAAAAGCCAAATGAGGAAGAAGGGGTAAAAGGTTGTGAAGTGAAAGAATTTTGAACTTGGGTGCTATCACAAACTGATTCAGGAAAGAAAGAAAGAGAGAAAGATCTAGAACTGGTGTCCACGATTCTTCTTTCTTTGGGACTAAAAACATTCTTGACCAAAATCACGATTCTTCTTTCTTTGGTACTAAAACATTCTTGACCAAAATCCTTTTCCCTCCGAGACATTATGTGGTGTAAGACAAGAGAGAACAGAAGGCTTTGGTCTGCTGAATGAGGAGGAATCCCCTGAAAGGGGGGGAATTTATGCCTACTGCCATCTGTATTCTAACTGGATCAGCTTCAGCATCCATCTGCTGGAAACAATCTGTTGCCAGAGAGAGAAATTGAGATTCAGAGTTTCTGGAAGAGGTAAGGGACTGCCAGGGTGGGGGTAAGTGAGGTAACAAGGTCTATTAAATATTTGGTCTGCCTTATTTGACTGTCCTTTGCTCTGGGGGTTCCAGCTGTCTTTTTAGAACCCTGTCATTGCTTTTTAAATGTCTGCTTACCTGCATTCCTTTGAATCGGTTTATTTTGTTTCAACACAAAACTGGAAAAGAAAATCACTTGGAAATTTTAGAGGAGGGTTGAAAATTTGAGAGATTCCCTAAATCAGTTCACCCCACTCATCACACTTTTTGACAACCTCTGCAGTAGAGGGTCAAAAATAAAATCTCTATCCAAAAGAGAATTCAAAATTTTGTTTTTGACATCTTCTGGGAGTTTCTAAGAATGCAACCAGGCAAACCTCCTCAAAACAGTACCGGTGTCAGCAAGCCTGGAAGCAGTATCTACAGAGTCATAAACACATTTCATACAAAGAGTAGTAACCTCAGGGTAGAAGAAACTAAACCAAACAAAGCAAATTTCCTCAAAAGATGAAACTGCAGCCAAAACATTCCTCATACTTTCATAATTTATCAGCATAAACTTAAACATAAAAGCCTGACAATTCAATTCAATTTAAATATCAAAGTTGCAGAAGTATACATTTCTTCCCAAATTTAACAATAGCTTCACCATCCTTGTCAGAAGGAGAAAGATCAAAATTAACAAAATGCGTGGCAGCTTCTGAATTAAACTATGGCTGCTGGGTCACATCTGGGATGTATGTAGAAAAACTACTCAACTCTGCACATTCTATCTGCTTTTTACAGGCAAGTTAGCCATCAAAGAAACCACAGCTGTGACAAACAAATCCTCTAATGCTGACAGCACTGAGGGGATGGATGAAGCTTCAGGAAATCCCAGTTGTAGCAGATTATAGTATTTTCTGAGGATCCTCAGTGCTCTTCCATTGAAAACAATGGCACATCCTGTAAATAGTGTCAGAGAAAGTGAATCATGCAAAGATAGATTCAGATACTATACCATCCTCACAATCTGAACCAGAAACCCAAGGAGAAAAACTTGCTTCTGACCCTTCACATCCCTCTACAGATTCAATATCTTGAACCTCAAGGGAAACAGGAATGTTTTTCTTTTACCAGAAACCACCTTATAAGAAGGACCAACATTCTGCAGAAGACAATGAGCCGAGCCCAATAAATTACTCCTGTCCAAGCAACTGACATAAGAGAAGTTAAACATTTTTCAGTCTCTTTTAGACAGGAAAGTTGGGGCAAATATATATAGTAGTGAATGGGCGTGCCTTCGTTGAAGGTTGGGTGTCGGGCTGGCACCTCGGCACCATAAAAATCGACTGCCAATCATTAGCAGACTGGAGTTCCGCTGTGGCGAAAAGCAGAAAGAAAAGCAACAACATTTTCTGCAACAGCTTCTCCAGAAATGGGCATAGCATTCTGACTATGCAATGTCACAATCCCTGCCCCTTTTTCCATCATGTGGCAAAGTGACTCTCCCTTGCCACTGAGGAGATCCCAACAACTGCAGAGGACATGGCTAAGCCCCCGTCCATGCTGGCAGTATGGACAATACTAGGGGGATCTGAGGAACCAGCTTTGGCCACAGCAGAGTCACCCACCTGTAGCTGTGGCAAATTACTAGCCTATTATGATCGTAAAGGCTATTTACTTAAGTTTTTTTCTTTTTGTGGCTGTAGGAAATTTCAACTGAAAGCTGAAAATGGAGCTTGCTTCCTGGGGAAATCAGCAATAGCCTGTAAAACAGGAAAGTCGCAAAAATGTCACTTTCTCCCACACAAAATACAGCAAAAAGCATTTTAAATATCTTACCCAGCCCCCAAAACTGAAATAAAGAGTTTCTCCACAAAAAGTAGTTTTCAGCAACTTTTAGCTCAAAATTAAAAACTGTGTGCTTCCTTTTAAAAGTATATGACAATCCAAATAAATACTTTTTATTGATTTAAGTAACACCTACTGTTAGAGGAAAGTACACAACTATACTATATTCATCATTTACACTGCCACAGTGGCATATGGGTAGATTTGCAAAGCTTACACCACCTCAAAGGAAGAATGATAAGGATCCAGGAAACCATGGTGAATGGTCCTCACAAAACCTGCTCTGGTACTTGTGAAAGAATCCAGTTTGTAGTGTTCTGTAAAAGGTATAAACAGAGAGTTTCTACAGCCCAGTTCTTTCCAATATGCCACCAGAGGATAAGGGTCTGGTGGAATGTGTCTTAATGTTGCCTGGAATAACTGACCATGGTGACAGCAACAAAAACAATAGCAGACAACAACCAATGAGTAACCATTTGCTTAAAGACAGACTGACCAATTTTAGCCCCAGAACAGGAAATAAACAGCTGTTCAGCTTTCCTGAAGGGTTTTTGTCAAGGTAGTACCTGAGCTGCCAGTGCACATCCATGGTATATAGAATCTTCTCTCCCTTTTTAGGTTCTGGAAAGAAAATCTGAACATTGATGGCTTAATTCAGGGTAAATTCAGAAGCAACGTTTGCCATGAAAGAAGGAATAGTGCATAAAACAACCATATCCTTGTGGAAAAACAGAGAAGACTGGCACACCATGAAAATGTCAGTGAAATAAGAAAAACAGTTTTCCAAATGATGAACCTCAAATCAGCCGAAAAGGCAGGTTCAGAAGGAGATATGGTCAATTTTTCAAGAACAAAGTAGAGATCCAAAGGAGGAGGAAGACTGCTTTCGAGGGGGTCTCATATGCAACACTCCTTTCATAAACTGTTTGACTACAAAAAGAGATGAAACAGGGGGATCCATGGACAGACAAGCTGAGATGGCTGCAAGATGCACCTTAACAGATGCATAACATAAGCCATCGTTAAGTAGCTCACACAAACATTTCAAAACCAGAGAGGGTATACACCATACCGCTCTCTCTGATATTGGTTTGGTACCACCTACAAAACCTCTTCCACTGGAAAACATAAAATCTTCTAGTTATAAGTTTTCCTGCCTCCTTCAACACCTGCTGCGCATCCTCATGGAATGAATGTCTAAAAGGTAAGAAGACAGAATCATCCAGGCTGTCAACAGCAATTGCTCTACCTTAGTGTGAGCATATCCAGAGTGTGGGGAAGCTTCTGGTAAACTGCCCTTAGCCAATTCCAGTAAAAGGAAGGCCCAACTAAGCCTAGGCCAAAAGTGGGTCACATCAACAATCTTTGATAATTCTTCCTGAATCTTCAGAAGTACCTTGAGTATCAGTGGAAAGGGTGAAAATGCATAAAGGAACATTCCTGTCCAAGGGAATGAGAATGCTTCTGTCCTCCAAGTATGGCTGCAAGAATGCCTCGAACAGAATTCTTCCAAATGTCTGTTTTGAAAGGAAGTGAACAGACCTATCTGAAGTGTTCTCCACATCTGGACCAAATCCAGGCAGTCCTCGGTCCCACGTTTCCACTTGTGCGGGTCCATCCAGGATCTGTTTAGTCTGTCTGCCACTATGTTTTGCTCTGGCAGGATATATGAGGTCTAAAGCATCATACAGTGCTGTGAGGCTAGCTCCCAGGTTATCATTCATACCAGCAAATAGAGTTTGACCTTGCACCCTTTTGTTTATTCAGGTACCACACGACTGTGGTACTGATGCTGACAATAAAAGGGGACCTGGGGACCATAAGTGGTGAAGAACTTTTAAGGTATGAATCACTGTTAACACTTCTTGGATGTTTATGTGCTGTTTAGTGTTCAAAGGACCTCATTCGCCTTACAGTTGAACTCTTCTGTACACTGTTCCCCATGCAGAATCTGATGAATCAATCTGGACTGACAGAACTGGGGTCTGGAGGGAGAAGTGTAGGTCTCGAATGACAACATTTGATCCCTCCACCTCTGTAACTCTCATTTCACAAAATCCAGTACTGGTACTTGGAATTCAAAGGGCAGTAGATGCTGGGTCCAACAAATTCTTTTAAGTACCACTGAGTCTTTCTCATGCTTTCTCATGCGGAGTCTGGCCAATGAGGATCACTGACAGCAAGAGGCTTTAGAATTTTGAGAAAGTCTCTTGAAGAGGCAGCTTCTTAAAGAGATAAATCCCTAAAAATGTTCTGAACAGTCAGGACTATGTCTTCTGGTAGAAAGGTCATACTTTTTTCTGTGTGCTTCATACACCCCAGAAAGACAACTCTTTGTGAAGGTGTGAGACAGGACATTAATAAATTCAACCTGAAGTTGACAACAATTGGCATGTGATGATAAGTATCCTTCAGATGAAAATTTACCATGAAAAACAGTGGTCCAGAAGAAGGTGTAGGACCATCTGCAAGGTAAGCATTTTAAATTTGTGTATTTTCAGAAAGGTATTTAGGTCCAGCAAACATAGCCCTAGTCTCCATGACAGTTGTTTTTGGGTTCCAAAAAAGATTCAGGTGTAAACTCCTTTTCATTTTATGGTGCAGGAAGTGGTTCTATAACCCCTGCTAACAACTTGTGAAGGAGTAAAGGAGACAACAGGTGTATCCTGTTTGGAAAGCGTGGCATGGTTTCGTTGAAGAAAGGAGGACCTTCTGTCCACTGCGAAGAGTATCCTCCTTGAATTATTCTCAGCACCAACTTGTCTAAGACTATTTGTGGCCAGGCTGCTGGGTTGAGCTAAAGCCTGGGGGAAGGTGAAGGAAGAGATGGGATGCCCTGAGCCTAGGCATGGTCATTCTTTAGCAGGGAAAAGATCTTCGGAAAGGAACCCAATTAACTTGCTTTGGAAGCATTATCCTCCTGCCACTTCCAAATGGTACCTTTATCTTAGTTAGGCAGGGATTTTTGTTTGTTCTGCCTTTTGAAGTTGGACACCTTGTTAGGGGAGAACTAGGGAATTTGAAACATTCTAGATACCCCATGCATCAATTTACCTATGCCAACCCATTGTTTGAGAATCTGAGTAACAGCAGAACCAAACAGAAACTCAGAACTTAATGTCATTTTTTTTAAATCCTGAGAAAAATTATGTAACCAATCAAACCTTCTCAATACAACAAAAGTAGATGCATTTCTAGAAATAGTATCTGCACCTTCCAAGACACTCCTCAAAGCATGTTTCAAAACCTCAGTCACATTTGAAACTATCTTTTTCATATAACACATCTGTTCAGCAGGCAACGATACAACAAAGCCATCTGATGTGTAAGCACATTGCAAAATAAATGTCCACACGAAGCCCCGGTCATTTAAAATTATAAATTACTACACTAAGCCAAGTTTTCTCCTCGAGATTCTAACCACTTGCCAAGATTATCCAGTGGAGTAAGGTTAGAAGAAGTCAAGGCTCTCATTAGAGTTGGCAGCTGGAGAAACCACAGCTGTGTCAGCTGAGAAAGCAGCAAAGAGAGCTGAAAGATCAGAGTACTCCTTGTATTTCCTCATACCATACCTCTCAACTGTACCGAACTGGTTTTGAGGGCAAAACATTGGGGTGCCACACATTACCAAGTGGCCCCTTTAATTTCAGAATTTCCTGTTTATTTTTTTATTTTTTTACTCCTGACATCATTACGCGCAGGGTGCGATTACGTCAGGCACACGAGGCTGCCCAGCCAGTTTAAGCACATCTTTCAACTCCTTCCAGGTAAAAAATGTTATTTAAAGATATGCTGGAGCCTGGAGAAACTTTATATACAGCTGCTATGTGCTAGAGAAATGGCATCGGCATTTCATTAACAGCAGGAGTCAGGAGAAACTTGGCTGCTACTATGTTCAATAACGGTTGCTTTACTGTTATGTTTTGTTAACAGCAGGAGAAACTCAGCTGCTATGTAGTGAGCATTACATTTACACTTAGCTGCTGCTATGTACATTAACAGCTGCTTTACTGTTATATTAACGGCAGGAGAAACTTGTTGTCTGCTGCTATGTACTTCTACATTAACGGCTGCTATCCATTACAGCAGGAGATTAAGTGTGTGTTGCAGGTATTATGGCAGGAGATTCAACTTGCAGGCATTATGGCAAGAGATTGTGTGTGTCTTATTTTGTTAATGGGAGAAACTCGGCTGCTATGTAGTGAGCATTACTTGGAGAAACTTTATTTACAGCTGCTATGTGCTAGAGAAATGGTGACTCAGCATTTCATTAACAGCAGGAGTCAGGAGAAACTTGGCTGCTGCTATGTACATTAACGGCTGCTTTACTGTTATGTTTTGTTAAAGGCAGGAGAAACTCTGCTGCTATGTACTTCTACATTAACAGCTGCTATGTAGTGAGCATTACATTTACTCTTTTTTTAATGGGAGAAACTCTTAACATCAGCATACAGCTCAACTTGCAGGCATTACAGCAGGAGATTAAGTGTGTGTGTTGCAGGTATTACAGTAGGAGATTTAACTTGCAGGCATTACAGCAGGAGATTGTGTGTGCATGTTTCTTTTTTTTAATGGGAGAAACTCGGCTGCTATGTAGTGAGCATTACATTTACTCTTGGCTGCTGCTGTGTACATTAACGGCTGCTTTACTGTTATGTTAAGAGAATAAGTAAGTGTGTGTTGCAGGCATTATGGCAGGAGATTGTATGTGTCTTAGTTTGTTAATGGGAGAAACTCTGTGTGTGTGTGTGTGTGTGTGTGTGTGTGTGTGTGTGTGTGTGTGTGTGTGTGTGTGTGTGTGTGTGTGTGTGTGTGTGTGTGTGTGTAAATGCCCCAGTTAGGTATGATTGCTGCTTAGAGTTAGTCAGACTCAAACCTTGTACCTTACATACAAGGAGCATGAGCCTAAACTCTCTACCCATTCCACCACTTATGCTTCAGGTCTGGAATATTTGGCTCATAGATTTGGTCTGTTCCTCTTAAAATGTGTGGTTTTCTGGCAAATCCGTGAGAACTGACTTCACTAAATAATGACAGCCATATATCCTCCAATCTTTCTATCTATTAGGAAACGCATGGTAACCCAAAACATTTTATTCTAGCAGCTTTTCTAAGATTATACAAGCAATCTTTAAAATGTGTCCCTGGTTTTGGGCCTTTGTCATCCACCCCCCCCCCCAATAAATTTTGGCTTTTTCCAGATTTCTTGGGCTGCATAGTTCTTCAGCGGGATAACCCAACCCTGCAAACATGCTAGAAACAAACCAAAGAAAACTCACCCATGTAGGGGCTTTGCCCCCAACATTCCCCTATGTGTGGGGCTGTAGCTGCACCCCCCAAAAAAATAGTTCTGTAATATCTTACCATAACCACAGATGTCCTTCTCTGCTATGTTGCAGTATTCATACTGTGGGATTTCCAGCCCTCAGGCAACCCAACGGCTCCTATACAAAAGCTTAAGCCTGGGTGCTGTAGGTGCATGGGATGTCACACCTAGGGCCATAAACCTTGGAGTATAAATGTGACGTCGGCACACACAGACCTCAGTACTTGAAGCCCAGAGAATAGACTATAAGGTCAAGGAGAAGAAAAAGCAAATGTCCGTGCAGGGCTGCAATGAGTTAGAGGATATCAGGGGGATGGAGGGTGGGAAGGAATACTGCAACATGGAAGACAAGGACATCTATGGTGATGGTAAGATTTTACACAACTATTCTATGTCCTTCTATTCCCATGTTGCAGTATTCATACTGTGGGACAGTACCACAGCTAGGAGAAATGTTGGGAGGTGGCAGAGGTGGAGGATTCTAGGAATCCTTGCAGGATTGCCCTGGCAAATCCTGCCCTGGCCCTAGAGACCTGGTCCAGCTTGTAGTGCTTGGTGAAATTATGGACTTTGGACCAGGTGGCTGCTTCCATGATGGAAGCTGTGTCTAGTCCTTTCATGAAGGCCTTAGAGGTATCCATGCCTCTGGTAGAATGCGCTCGCACACCTTAAGGCAATGGTTTGTGATGATGAGAGTACCAAAAAAGGATGGATTTTCTGATCCAGGAGGAGATAGTTTGTTTGGAGACTGCCGTACCCAAGGCTCTGGGATGGAAGGAAATGAACAGTTGGTCATATTTTCTGAAAGACTTGGTTTTGTCGAAGTAGAATCTCAGTTGCCTATGTTCATCTAGGGAATGAAGGATCCTCTCCGCGGAGTTAGTAGGAGAGGGGAAGAAGGTGGGTAGGTGAATAGACTGGTTTAAGGAAAGCTCATTAACTACCTTGGGCATAAAGGAGGGGTTAGTGCATACGAAAAACCTGTCATTGTGGAAGGTGGTGTAAGGACGGCAAGCCACCAGGGCCTGTAATTCAGACACTCTTCTAGCAGAGACAACGGCCACTAAAAGGATGGTTTTCCATGTGCACATTTGAAGAGATGCTGTGCTGGCTGGCTCAAAAGGGGTGGGTAAGTTTTTCTAGCACGGAGGTGAGATCCCAGGGAAGAGGAATGGGCTTTCTTGGTGGTCTAATGTGTGAGAGTCCTCTCAGGAAAAGTTTTACATCCAGTCTAGAGAGAAGAGGCGGCTGTAAAGGCAAGCACGCGGAAATGGTTGAAAGATGGACTTTGACAGAAGAGTAAGCTAGTCCCTCCTTAATGAGTCCACAGGTATAGTTCAGGACTAGGGGACAATCTGCTAGAAATGGGTCCTTGTTTCTTAGAGAACACCATTTCGAGTATCTCTACCATTTAGACAAGTAGTTTTTTTCTAGTTGTTGGTTTCCTGGCCTCCGTCAGGACAGAGAGCATGTCTTCTGAGTAGTGTTGTCTAAAAGGGATCAAAAGTTGATCACCCACAGAGTTAGTTGTAGTAAAGAAAGTTGTGGGTGCAGGAGGGATCCCTATTGCTGAGTTAGTAGGTCCACCTGGTGGAGTAACTTGTGGTGATTACCATTGGCTAGTGAAAACAGAAGGGGGAACCAGTGTTGCCTTGGCCAATAGGGAGTCACCAGCAAGATTTTTGGTTGTTCCTTCTTGATTTTCAGAAGGACTCTGAATTAGAAGGGCGGGAAGGCGTATAGGTACATTCCCTGCCATGAAAAACTGAAGGCATCTACTCTGGTGAGTGAGTCCTGCAGCAAAATTTGTTCAGTTGTCTGTTCTGGGGGAGGCAAACAGATCCAGCTGTGGTGTGACCCACTGGTGGACTATGTGTAGGAAGGTATCCCTGTGCAACACCCATTCATGCTGCAGAGATGTGTTTCTACTGAGCAAGTCCGATTGCTTGTTTTCCTGAGAAGGGATGTATGAAGCTTCAGAATGAGGTTGTGTTTTGCTTCTATTTCCTAGATTAGCAGGGTTATCCGACATAACCGGTATGGCTTTGTCCCTTCCTTGTTTGTTTAGGTACCACATGACAGTCGCGTTGTCTGTCACAATGTGGAGTATTCCTGGTTGCAGCATGGGAAGGACAACTTTTAGAGATAGGAGGGCAGCAGTCATCTCACTGACACTGATGTGCTGTTTTTGCTGGGCAGGGGACCAGTACTGTTGTACCCTGAATCCCTGCAGGGTTGCTCCCCATCCTAGGTCTGATGCATCTGTGTGCACAAACTGGGAAGTGGGAGGAAGTTGAAGAGGAATTCCCTGGTTGTTGGAAACCTGCTTCAGCTCTAATTTTAGACAGGGCAGAAGGGGGATGAGTTTGTCTAGAGGTTGTTGGCTCTGTGACCAAGCACTCTTTTATTTATTTATTATTTTATTTTTACATTTGTTAACTGGATTAGTCTGTCTGGGTTCTTAGAAGCCCTTTTTCAGCAGAAACCCAAGGAGAAAACCTCCCAAAAACAAAAAGTTTAAGTAAACAAATAGTAAGAACAAAGATAAACACAGCTCACATTTTAAGTATACATACATCTGAAGTAATTACATAACATGCAATAAAGGAATATATAGAATGGATACAAATGCAATACAATACATATATGGAAATTTTCACGAAGTATGGCAAGAAACTAAGCAGAAATATGGCAAGACTAAAGTCAATATATTGCTGAACCAAGGTACTAGGCATGAAGTAAGTAAATATACAGATAAAGCTGTGTGAACTTTGGAAGTTAATAAATAAATTAAAGAGCAGCAATAAGGGATTATGGGAATTGAGTGTAACATGAGCTAACTAGTATGGAATATGACGGAAAAAAATGTGTAGGTAGTAGTAAGAGAGAGAGCTAGAAGAGATACAGTTAAGTTAGGTTTTAAGTACCACTGGAATTTCCTCATGTGCATCCTTGCTAGTGGGAGCATGGGAATGGTGGCTGCCATGAGACCTATAGTTTGTAGAAACCATCTTACAGTTAGATGTGATTCTGTCAATAGACTTAGAAAATGGGAGGAGAGGGAGTGTACATTGTCCAGTGGTAAGAAGGATCTCATTAGATCTGTTCTGATTCTGCACCCTAGGAAAACCTTGTCCTGTTGTGGGAGGAGACATGCTTTTTGGAGGTTGAAACTGAAACCCAGGTTGTTTAGAAGGGACATGGCGAATTGGAGGTTTGTCCGAAGGGTAGACTGTGATTCTGCCAAAATGAGAATGTCATCCAAGTAAGGCTAGATTTGTATTCCCCTGGTTCTGCAGTGGGTGATGGCTGCGGCCAAGCACGTGGTAAAAACTCTGGGTGCCGAAGACAAGCCAAAAGGCAATGCAGTAAATTGAAAATGAGAAGAGGTCCCAGAGAAGTGAAGGGAACCTCCTGTGGGAGGGTTTGACAGGGATGTGCAGGTATAGATCCCTTAGGTCTAGGGTAACTATGAAAGCTTGAGGTGGAATGAGGGGCAAAAGAGTTTGAAGGGAGAGTATCTTGAAGGAAGGAACCTGTAGGAACAGGTTTAGGTAAGAGAGGTCCAGGATAGGTCTCCAGGGGCCATCCTTTTTTGGGACTAAGAAGAGGCGGGAGTAGAAGCCTCATCCTTCCTGACCTGAGGGAACTGGTTCTATGGTTCCTTGGGAGACTAGTTCCTGCAGGATGGGAGGAAGTATGGGGAGTTGATTTTTGGGAGGGAAAGGAATCCTTATTGGTGTAAGTTTTTCTTTCCAGGAAAGAAAGTATCCTTTTTGTATGATGGAAAGAACCTACCGATCTATAGTGATGGTTTTCCAAAAAGGAAGACACTGGGTAAGGCGGGGGGACAGGGGCACTTGGGCAAGAGAGTCACTCAGAGGAGGGTCCCCCCTCTATCTGGAAAGGACAGTTTGTTGGGGGGGGGTTGTGGTAGAGGGGGTCTGGGATAAGGATGT
>NC_056737.1:1846609487-1846749487 GCF_019279795.1 Protopterus annectens
ACGGAACCCATATGCCACTGAGAAAGTGTGAATGATGAATATAAATCATGCTTAAGTGTTGAGTGTTTTTCAATTATCTAATTAAGCATGGGTTGAGATTTGTATAAACTGTTTGCTTGGTGCAAGAATTGTATTCCCAGAAGGCGAAAGGCCGAGGTACCAGAAGCACCAGCCAATAAAGCTGAGAATATAGTGTACAGTGTGGATTCATGATTTTTTTGTTTTTTTTGAAATTTTCAGTTTTTTGTCTTCGGTTTTCATGGTGACCTCATCTGAGCCTGCTGCTTTCCCTGATATCATTTTCCTTGGTGTTGTTCTAATTCTTTTAGGGTGGACTCCTCTTCTTTTTTCATTGTAGATTGTGACTGGGGCACTACAGCTTTAGTGGGGATTTCTTTACAATGAAGCTGCTGGAAGTACACTTTCCAGAAGTATAGCTAGGCATACTCTCTGTACTCTAGAGTATATTTTTTTCAGAGCATCACATCAATATGGCTTTTTTCAGGTCATATTATGTCTACAACTGTCTAAATGAATGTCTCCAACAACAGGTTCAATCTTGCTCATCTAAAAACAATATTTTTGATAGCTTTAGGGGGAAAAGCTGAAAATGTTACATTTATTACAAGCTGTCCATTTTTAAAATGATAGGCGCCGGTGGGTGGTACCACTAAGAGCTTATGTGTACAAAATGGAAATTGCTTACTACACTCCTGACTCCCTCCCATCTGCCTTTGATGTCATGTGGACTGATGAACAAGTTGCTGCTGGCAACCCTTCTGAAGGATGTCTGCTGACTATCATCTTTATCTTTTTGTCTTTGCCTTTCCACCTGGCATAATTTATTTGCAAAATCTGCAAAGTCCCTTTCCAGAAACTGGTAGACTGCCTCTGATGCCTTGCTCTTTGCTACTGCTGTTTTAGCCTCTGTTAGACAACCAGTGCTCCTTCTTAGCTTGGTTCATCTTTCCTATCTACCACTTTTTCCTGCACTCCTTTATTTTGAAGACCCCCTGGACTTCTACATACCTGGATCAGCCACACATCTGTAATACAGGTCCTCTCACATGCTGTTTTGAAGAACGTCCACACTTCTTCAGCTTCCCCTATTTCCCCTTCTCCCAAAAGGGCTAGAGCCCCGAATACTTCCTTAAACTCTTAAGATTTCTCTCCAGTCATTTCCAGGTCTTTAGTCTAGTCTCTCTGGACCTTAGAGCCTTCTATAACCACTGCAGCTGATTGTGACAACCAGTGGTTTATGCTGTGGGCAGTCTGCTTCACTGGGGATGACTTTGCAACTACTGATCTACTCCAATTCTCTCTCCTTACTAGGAGGACATCTACCCGAGTTGCATGGTGATTGTTTTTCTTGCTGAACCATGTGTTGGCCACTCTCAAGCCATTTGTCTGGTTGCAAATTTGTAGTTTAATACCATCAAGCTTTGCTCTTTTCTGGGAGTATTATGTACTGCCCTAAACCATAATGTTTCTATTAAGTGGTGGAAGGGGGGATTCTGGGGCTGGAAGCAGCCCTCATCCCTCCAAATTGCTTAATGTTTACAGTTAAATATATTATTTTGAATTCTTAAACCTAATCCCATCATCCATAAAGAGCTCTATTGGTATCCGAATGGAGAGATGAAAAGTCAACAAGCAAAGGAGAGTAGTAGTGCTGAAACTGAACTCATCCTCATGTCTTTGTGAGTACTTTCATGAGGTGGACCCTGTTTTCACAAAATCTCACCAAGGCGACACTGATATATAGACTGTATTTATATAGCATATATCATGGATAGAAGTAGCTCAAAAACTAAAAAAATAGCTGGGTGCACAAGACCCAGGATAAAAAAGTGCCCAACCCTGGTAGGTGCACTGGTGCCAGGAATGGAAAAGACGACAGTGTAGAACCCTCAAAATACAGAAACATTACTACAATGGGGCCAGGCAAGGCCCAATAGGAGAATGGTCTCCCTGTTTTAGAAGGAAGCAGTAGTCCACAAACATCACAAAAACTGATAGGCCAAAGAAGACCCTAAAAACATTAAAGTGGACTATTGAGGATAAGAAATAAATTATGTATTGTTACTATTATGCAAAAAGCCCAGAATTTTCAGACACAAGATATACAAAACAATTAAGAGAGAAATTAGAGGAAAGAAAAATACTTCCGCAAGAAAAACTGTCAGAAGCTCAAATGAAAATTTGTGTTCATTAATACAACAGATTTGTGAAAAACAGTATACAGATCAAGAAAACTTGATCTGTTTGGAAAAAGAAGCATCTGAGGAAGTGTGAAAATATAAACAAAACCAAGAGATATTTGAAAAGTATAAAAAAGAAATATGGATATGGGAAAGAAAGAGGGATTTAATATGGTGCAATATTTATGCAAAGAAGAAAGACAAATTAATCAATGTAAAGAAGGCAGTCCTGAAGATATTCAAAGAGAAATACAGGCAAAGGCATCCGGATATGGAAAATTTCACAATAAACAAATAATATCACAAAGATGGAACGCAGAAAAGAAGATTAGTAAAGTAGAAGTTAAAAACAGAAGATGAAGTTATAGACTGCCTGTGAAGTGAAGGATTTGGTGTAGGAGGTCTAACACAGGTTACCTCACAGCAGGATGGAGCGAGTCCCCAAAGGAGGGAGAAACAGGAAGATCAGAAAACGTATGAAGAAGAAATATGAACATGGGAAAGAAAAAGAGATTTAATATTGTGTAATATTTATACAAAGGAGAAAGCAAAACTTATCAATACAAAAAGAGCAGCACCAAAGATATTTGAAGAGAAATGCAGGCAAAGGAATCCGGACATGGAAAACTTTACAATAGAAAAAAAATAAGAAGACAACGAGGAAAAGCAGAAAAGGAGATTAGTAATGGAGAAGTTAAAGAAATAGAAACTGAGGTTATGGAGTACCTGCACAATGAAGCATTCAATGTAAAAAATCTAATTCACAAAGCACCACAAAAGGATAGAATAATGGATATCAAAATTAAGGGGAAACCAGTGGAACAGGAAGCATTTGGTCAGGTGCCATATAAAGATAATTTGGAGACTTCCACAGGAAACCAGTATAAATGTTCACTTGAAACTAGACAGCAAGAGAAGGAACAGGAAACTCTGATGCTGTCAATGTTGAGGAGTGATAGGCCAGTGAGTTCCCATATGACACAGCAACAGATGGCACAAGAGAATGTGCCACAGGAAGATGCTATAGAACCTTCTATAGAATGCCCGCAGGAATTGGAAAACAACGGATGTGCCCTCACTTTGGAAGAAAATGAGCTAAGAGAAGAGTTGCTTGATTTAATAGACATAGACAGATATATCAAGATCAATGAAAGAAATAGACTGAAGAAGGTTAATAAAACCCAAAAAGTCAAACGTCTGGTAAAATAAATGAACACAGTAATGACTGTTCATAGAGATCCATGCAATATAACAGACGTAAACAGGATATATTACTGTGCAGCTAAATTAATAACCACTAAAGTTCTACCACATGAACAGAGGATAGGGCAGGAAAGGAAGGGGAGAAATCGAATACCATCATGGAAATATCGAATAGAGAAAACTATAAAGCAGTTAAGACAAGAAGTGTCACTGTTAGAAGACTATAGAAGAGGGAACAGATCTACAAAAATACTAAGAGAGTTAGATGTGATAAAAGCAATGTGCACTATTAGAACAGACCAGGATCTATCATGCAGTATCGCAAATAACAAACTAAAATTTTCAGCACAGGCGGAAAAACTTAGAAGATACAAAGATAAATATAAAGGAAAACTACAAAATATGCAATTTATTGATGACCCAAAAAAGTTTTATTGAGAATTGGGAAATAAGGTAAAAGGAAATGAAAGACCACCAAAAAAAGAAGAAATTGATACATTTTGGAGAAGTATCTATGAAGATCCTGTGGAACATAAAAATGCTACATGGATAGAAGAAATTAAAGAAAGAATAAGAGGGGTACTTACGTATTATCGCAACCAGATTTACAAAGACATGTAATTTGTAATGTTTGCAAGAAAACATGTATATTCACCTATCAAGGGGTGTGTAAAATGTTTAAGTATTACAGTGTCAGAAAATTTTGCACACAGGAAGAGGAATAACAGCATAATTCCTCTTGCCTTTTAACGTCCCCGGCCAACCTACACACCTGACTGCTGCTTGTCTGTCTGTAGTCATTAATGTAACAAGTCATGGAAAGTCACCACGTTCCCAGCCAGAAAAGGAGTCGGGACCATGGCTTCTTGACATAAACTGACCCCCTTCTTTAGAAAAGTCCTTTTGCAGGTATCTGATGAGTTGTTACATACCTCGGGTTACAGTCCAGACTCTCAGAAGGCACGGTAATGCATTTGTAACTTGGAACTACTGATTTAGAAGTGTGGTTCTGTTGGTGGAGGTTTACAGACATCAGGCCCTGCCTCTTTTCTCTGTAATGGTATTTACTATCTGTGCATGACATAGGACTCGATAAAAGCTGTTCTGCCCTTAAAAAGCAGTCAAACCCATTTATTTTAGAAAGTGTTAGTATACATACAACCCTGTGCACTGGAAACGATCATGGTCCATAAGTGGGAATGCATCCTTTTTAAAACAGTCTGCCACTGCGGAGAAAGGCAACACTCCCCGAGCAAACACTGAGCCATTAGTCACTGTTCCCTACAGGCACCTTCGCTTTTGGTGAGTACTGTCCCCAAAAATCTCCGTGTGCATTTCCTGAGTCACTTTCCCTTAGTTAACAGGATAATGAAGAATGCAGGAATTGTAAGACGGTGCGCCACTGTGGAGTTACAGAAGAAATGAGGCACGTCAGCTAGAAGTACAAACTTTCAACATTTCTGCTCTTCCTGCCACATTCCTGCTGTGACAAACTACTGCCTTCTTCTTTACAGACCGCATTTTAGGTTAGGAAATGCATTTCTACAGAAAACAGACAAATTATCGCACTGTACAAATCTGGTTGCGATAATACGCAAGTACCATAAGAGGTTTAAAGGTACAGGATATGAAACGGGATGAGGTAACAGCCAGACAGATTGAAACAAGGTTAAGAAAAGCCTCTAACTGTAAAAGCTCAGGCCATAACCTCTCTACCTGGAAACATCAAAAATCTGGACAAGGCCCATGAAAAATAGGTACAAATCTGTACACTGATTAACATAAAATTTGCATATATAATTATGTAACCCTGCCCACTCCAATAGAATTGTGGGATACCAACTTTCAAACACAAACTGAAGAAGAGACAAACAAAATATGGCACCAGAGTCCCCCCTGCAGCCATTCCAATGTCCCATTACCTGGCTATTTCGCCCCATTTACCATAAACACTAATGTGTATATACTGCTTTACTTCTATAATGATTATTTGGATTTTATTTTTACATTTTACAGCCCAATGCACAAACACTAATAGACATATGCTAAACAAAACAACACCGTCTCACAATGAAAATAGACTTGGCATTAAAACTTCTCTGCCCTTGAAACTCACATTCATAGAAACAACACTGAAACCCACACCACATCCAAAGAAAATGCATCTGGCCAGTGGTGGATAAAGATTACCTTTGAGCTGTTTTCAAATCATTGGCCCCTTGCACACAAAACAAAAAACATACATGTGTTCTTTGATACACCTTCCTGACTTTATTAAATTATATTCCTTGTATAATACAGCACACTTGTCAGAGTGCATTTTAAATTTATGGTTTGAATATTTTTCCAATAGGTTGTAGGCAATGAAACAAAATGCATGAACCAATAATGACAAAACTGCCCAATTCAGAACATTTCCATCATAAAAGTCTACTTCCACACCCACACTATAAATAGAATGACAGTAGTGTAAGCCATAGGCATCTTGCACAGCTTCTCGCACTTATTTTCAATTTCAGTTTTTTTTTTTTTGGGGGGGGGGACGGACGACAAAAGGCCAAAAACCAGGGACACATTTTAAACATTGCTTGTATAACTTTGGAACGTTGCTAGAATAACCATGCATTTCACTGGCAAGTCTCGAACCCAGGACCTTGTGCACTACAATCAGAGCAACATACCACTATGCCAAATCAGCAGTTTCCTGAAAGATAGGAAGACTGAAACTTAAATGGTTATCATTTAGTGAATTCAGTTCTCATTTCCACCTATTAGAGCAAGAAATCTCAACAAAGCCTGAAATAATGGGGGGGGGGGGCAAAGGCCCAAAGAATAGGGATAAATTTTAACTGTTCCTCTTATAAAATTTAGAATATTGCTAGAATAACAATATTTGTGTTGCATGCATTTTATGAAGGATATGAAGTCAGAAACTAAAATGTATGATATTATTTAAGGATTCAAATAATTGGTAATTTGCCAGAAAAATACATAGTATGAGGGACAGACCAAAAATATAAAGTAAATATCTGGACATTCTAGAAAATTTGAACAGCTGAGAGGTATGCATCAGACTGAAAAAACAATCAACCATTAACTGGAAAGTGTGGAAGACCAGAGATAGGTGTGTATCTATCCTGCACCTTATTAACACTCACTCACACTCTGATATCCTACTGTCATGCTGGTTTGCAGTCTTGTCTTAAACAGTAATGAGCGGCCTATTAAGTTATTCAGCCTGCGTGAAGCATGAGAGAAGGAGCTGCGTATATCGAGAATGTGTGATAACTCAACCTGAATGAGACATTAGCAGGTTTATACGCAGTCACCACTCTTTATTTTTGGCAGTAGTAGAGTGTACCTGATACCGTGCCTAAAGTGGGATTCTTTTTTGACAGCAGCAGAGCTTTTCCCATCCATCTTTTACACATTATTGCAAATGACTGGGGTACTATTCATTATCAACATAAATGCCCAACGCTGTAAAATTATACCTGTTTTTGCCATTTATTACATGATAAGGCTTTTCATATACAACATAATTATCAGCAAGTTAGAAAATGGTTGGTTCTACAATTAAGTCGCAGCTACTCAAACAGAGACTGTAGGGTGCTAAGTCATTATTTTATTTATTTATCTATTTGCTTTTTAGGTACAACTTATACATTTCCTTGGGCCAGTTGTTAGCAAATCCTGATTTTTGTAAAGTAATTCAGAGTTACCTGTGGGAACAGATTCGGTATAATTACTTAGCTTTTGAGATGCCTTCACTGTTTGGGAGTACACCCCTTTTTAGACACATTTTGAATAATTACCACCAAAACATCGTTCTGCATCACTGGAGCACATATATCAATTGGTATTTTCGTCATTCCTTCTATCTGAGGGAGAAAATATATGTGTTTGTGTGTATATACATGTGGGGGTGTGCTGGCAGATGTAAATAACCGTCACTAACAGGTAGCCGATACTTAAAATAGGTGCAGAAACTCGCCATGCTACTTTAACTGGCAAACACGATGGAACGCTAAGAAAGGGGGCAGGAAGTTAATCCATAAGGGTCTGCTATTCCTCAAGTCTACAGTTACCATCACACTGACTAGAAGCTGTACAGAAAGACTTGGAAAAAAAGTCCAGCTACAGAATGCTCCTGTTTCGTGCAACTTCCTCAAAAACTCATTGCCAGCCTTGGCTTTCCTTTCCATTAACTCAGGTCCCACTTACCTTAGCTAAATTTAGGGTTCATCTTCTAATCAAGTGTTTTTTTTTCCCTTCATCAGAGTCCCAAGAGCAAATATTCTACTTTTCTAGCATGTTATTTCAATCACTTTTCTCAGTCCACTCTTTTGCCCATAACAACCTAACACCATAGTCCATCCCCCCCCAAAAGAAAAGAAAGAATGCTTATTTAATTGAACTGTTAGCCTTCATCCATTACAAAAAGAAGTTGCACTTGACACTTTGGACCCCCAATTACCCTTTTGCTTTCAGGCTATTAGACAGCCAGTAGACGACAATACCTGGTATATGCCCGCTGGTTCGTTTGTAAAGCGCATTAAAACAGCATAATTACAGACTTATTTTTTAAATGATCAAACTTCTGTATCACTACTGACAAGCGGCTTATAAAAATCTTCACATTACCTATTCAATACAGATTTGTAAACGTTTAACTAATACAATCTGACCCTTTCAGAAAAAAAGAGGCAACATAACAGTTTTGAAGTCTGACTGCATGTACATACACAGGTGCATGTGGTCATACAGCGGTTATACATTAACATAATAGATGAGTGTGTAGTCCACCAGTGCAGGTAGTTTTGTGTGCGTGTATGTAATTATCGACTTATTAACTTTAAATCGAAGGAAGCTATAATTGGCAACAATGCCACATTTGACTATACTTTTGTAAACCACTTGTTGATTTTTTTCAGAGTGTTATGATAGAATCCTGAAAACCACAGATTTTATGAGGAACAGATCAAAATATGAGGCACGTCAAAAGTGGCAGTGGCTAGGGACTGAACATAAAACTAAAGGTTTCCTTACTTCAAGTCCATTTGACCAGCCAGAATACAAATAAATCCTTTCCGTTGACATGATGATCCTTTCCGAGTTTGCATTTGACCAGCCAGAATAAAAATAATGGTAGCAGAGCATTTGAACATTCAGAATAAAAATAAATCCTTTCAGAGTTCCCACTTGCAGAGCATTTGAACATAAGTGAGCACCCAGCCAGATATGCGTGCATGACGCAAGCCACTTGAGCTCAATTCCAACAGGCTGGTAGCCCTGACAGGGCTGACGTCATTGTGCACGTGATCACGTCAGCTCACAAACTGTGAAAAATAAAAATAAACTGTAAAAATTTGGAAATGAAGGAGTGTCACACGGGAATCGTGGCACCCCATTATTTTCCCCAAAATTCGGTAAAAACCGAGTAATTTGGTACAGTTGGGAGGTATGGCCCAGGCCCAGATGCAGTACCTAACTTTTGGCTGAAAGTCTTAACATCTTTGCATGAAGATTTAGCCATGAGTAAGAACTATTTATATGATCACTCCAAACAGACATCAACCTGGATAACAACAGGTAAAACAATGCTCCTACTTAAGAGTTAACCTGCAAGCTACCCTATAAAATTATAGATCAATAACTTGCCTTCCAACGATGTATAAACTTACAAACGGGAATTAATGCAGACAGAGTTTGTAGCCATTTAGAAAAAAACTCAATTATGGCAGTAGAACAAAAGGGCAATAAAAGAAAGTCATATGGAACAAAGGGTCATTTGTTGTTGAATAAAGTCATAGTGGAGAACTGTAAAAAAGGGAAGAATCTAAGTATGGCATGGACTGACTGCAAAAAAGCATTTGATAGTATCCCACATTTATGGATAAAAGAGTGCTTAAAAATGTACAAGATACACTCTACACATGAAACAGTGGCAGATCACTTTGCAATTAAGCCATGATAAAGGACAAATTATTATCCCAGGGATAAAAATTCAAAGAGGGATATTCCGGGGTGAGACTCTGTCACCACTGCTATTCTGCCCTGCCTTAACCCATTAAGCTGTCTACTTAACGGCTTAGGCCATGGCTATAATTTGGCTCCTAGAAAACAACAAAGTGTAAAGACTTCTCATCTTCTCTTTGTTGATGATTTAAAACTGTATAGCTCATCAGATAAGGAACTGAAAGCACAACTGCAAGTTGTCAAAACTTTTTCAGATGATAAAAGAATGTCATTTGTTCTTGATAAATGTGGAAAAGCAACCCTTAATGCAGGAAAACTGCAACACCAGGAAAACATCGGTTTGGGAAAAGAATGTGATATTAAAGAACTTGAGCAAGAAGGAGTGTATAAATATTTGGGAACTGATGAAGGATCAAGAATAAAACACCAACAAATGCAAATAAAACTTAGTAAGGAATAATTAAGAAGACTTAAATTAATCCTGAAAACAGCACTGACATCTAGGAACAAAATCCAAGCTATAAACCAATTTGCTCTTCCTGTCCTAACTTTCAGTTTTGGAGTGACTAGCCCCAAAATGGGTTGGATAGATTAGATTGGAAAACAAGAAGGATGCTTCATGCTCACCAAATGATTTATAAAAATCAGTGTATACCAAGACTATATATTCCCCAGTTCTGAAGGAGGTATGGGCCTCCTTGAAACTGATTACATGTATAGATCTGCAGTCATGCGACTCCACACATCTGCTGACCTCACAAGACCCAAATGCAGTGAAAGTTTTGAAACATGAGAAGAATAAATCTAAGATGACTTCTCTGCTTAATCTAGCAGAAGCATGTTAGCGCCACGCAGGAATGGAAATCAAACCAGAAGTAGACAAAAATCAGGCATCAACTCTATATGCCAAAAAACAAAAGAAAGAATATAAGGTGAAGGGCCAGATGAGAAGGCAAGAAATGTGGAAAATGCATAAATATAGTAGCAAGTATAGAAAACTTATGGAAGAACCTCATGTTGATCAAGAATGAAAACAGGAATGGTTAAGGAGAGGCAAATTCAAACGGAGAGATGAAAGGTTAAAGATAGTGCGTTGAATACATGTTGCTTTACAAGGTCCATTGAACATGTGGGAGAAACAGACAAATGTAGATTTTGTAAAACCGAATTGGAAACAGTTGCGCGCATTGCTGATTGTGATATACTAATGTCAGAAGGACCGTATGCTGCAAGACATAATAATGTGGCAAGATTGTTGCACTGGGGATTGTGCAAACATTATGGTATTGAAGTGGCTGAAAAACACTGCAAACATGAGCCACAAAGCATCATAGAAAATGATGACGTTTATATCACATGGGATCACCCATTAACAACAGTTAAAAAAAATTAGATGCTATAAAACCAGATATAACGGTCCAAGAAAAGAAGACAAAAGTAGCATTGATCACTGAAATCACCACACCCAGTAACTACAGTGTGTTGCGTACAGAGAGACACAAAGTTATAAAATATCAGGATTTGCAGGCAGAAACGACAGCAATGTGGAAGAAACATACCCAGACAGTTCCAATAGTAGTAGGAGCAACAGGTCTTATAAAAAAGAATCTACAATCGTATTTAGACATGAATTGCAGCAGGAGTCATTACTGGGCACACTGCAGGAGCTGCGAAGAGCACTCCTGGCTGGCATTGAAGATTGAAACAATACTAATTTCATGAACTTTAATCATACTTTGACTTAGGAATGGCGTCCATTCCCGTCATGGTATTAGAAACCCAAAGACTTGGAGAAATTAATTAATTAAAAAAAAAGGCTGTAACTATTTGTTCCACTGGAAGAGACAGACAGGCATCCCCAGGCTAGATGAGAGACCTATGGACCACTCATTCATACCTGGGTAGCTTAATCAAACCATTAATTTTCCAAAGGTAAGAGTCATCTAGTATGGTACTGGCCAGCTTACTGGTCCTGCAGAGTGGCATCTCTACCCTCCTCTAGTAGGGCACATTCCTTTCTTGTACTAGCTCTCCGAACTCCTGCAGCAGACAGTATGCAGCAGGAGAATGTCTTCATACATTCAACTGACTAAGTGTGTACACAGTATGTCAGCACATGCTTATAGGGCCGTACTCCATGGATGCAAAATCTAGTATTGCTGCTAGGTGTCTCCCAACTGATGAGCAACAGCCACTTTCTTCTACCAGGAGAGGTGGGTCGGTAGCAGACACTCATTCCCATCACATTTGCTGACTGCAAAGGAAAAGTGGCAAAATTACCAATACTCAGCATTCAGCACTAGTGGATAATATATTATTCTCAACTCTATTAAGGTAATCATAAAATAATCTACAGGTACAGTGTTCTTTCTTCTTTCCCATATTGCCTTTTAAAGTATGTAACATTCTTTTTCAATCCGAAAATAATAGCTACTATAACATTTGGATTCTAACACCCACGCCGCCAGGTAGCTATAGCTAGCTAAAACCTGTATAGTGTTCTGTTCAGAATGGTTTATCTGGCTATTGTGGTACTCATACAAGCAAGAAAGCTACAGCCTAGCCTAGACAGATGGATCAGCTTGCTGGAGAGGATTTTGACTGCATTGCAATGGCATTACCTGCTCCTGTTACACTTCATTCACCATTTTTGGTATTACACATTTTCTGTAAAAAAGTTATGCCCCGGGATTCATGAAGCTTGCGCCAGGCGCAGGCATAGCATAGGCGGTATAATGCCAAATATGGCCGTTGAGCGATTCAATTACAATCCAATTCCTCGTGCACTACCGGCGTACGCCAGAACTGTGCAGCCCTCGGCTTAGGTATGCTAATCACCCCATGCACAGAGCCGCACCATGCAAATGAAGTTATATAGCAATTCATGAAGTGGTGCAGGCGTAGCGTAAGCCCACGGAAATGTAAACCAAAAAACACGGTTTACATTTTCCCAAAAAGAACATCAGAACTATGGAAGCAGCCCAGACTCATGTATTACAAAGTTAACATATGCCAATGGCTAAATACACAGCCAATGGCATAAGAAAAGATGCACACCACCTAAAAAACAACATTTAATGTCATGTCCACAGTAACGCAAAGTACAACCGCAGGGCATGTGTGCGCAAACTGGAACGTAATACAAATCAGGATTTCATCATAATATGCAATGGTATGCATGGTACACCACAACCAAGCTGCAAGGGTTGCTAAGGGTCTGCGACAGTGTTTGGCGCGGTAACTATGAATTTGTAGTCAATGCCATGCAAATGAGGCAGGTAATACTGAATCGCAAACGTCCCGCCAGATTAAGGATGTACCATACGACGCAGCGCTATAACACCGAGGAGTGGCTCAGAGTTATACATGACATCAGCAGTGGGGTGTGCCACCGTAGCTGTAAGCACACTGGAGCAATGCAAATCTGGCCTGGCTGTTGCCAAGCAAAGCTGCAGGACAGGGGTGGGGAGGTAGGTATAGAATTGTTTAGCTGAGAGCACATATGGTGCCCGAAAGCGCATGTGTACAGGGATGAAAACGTGCCCAAAACCCGGTAAGCGGATGCACGCGCCGCAAACCATAGCACAAACAGGAAGGTCAGGGGAAGAAAAGAAGGAAATGCCACAGTAGGGTAACTGGAGTACAACTGAGCAATTAACTCACAGCGGGCAATCGACGGCAGCTGACAAGTCTGCTCGCAGAAACCTGCAAAACAGGATAGGGGAGGTGTCGGATTGCAAAGAAAGGAGAACTGTCATAGCAGAACAAAGCAAACCTACAGTAGACCGGCAATAGAACACATTACGCAAGATAAGCTAGGTCTAGGAAAGTACAAATGAAAGCAGGCTGCTGGATGCATGCCAGAAAATGGTAGGTGAAACGTGAAGAAATGTAAAGGGAAGGGCAAGAGGTAATCCACGGCAGCCAAATGTAATTCAACACCAAAGGCACCACAATAGTAGTTCCTGTAGTAAAACACATAAGATACCCTGCAGCTATGATCGTACATACACACCCTATGACATCATCAGTGTTCACAGCGCAATAGTATAAAGTGTGAAAGCACCCTACACACACCTGTGTATTCCCAAACACTGCACCATAGGTGTAAACACACGGGGAACTTTTAAAATGTACATGTTGTGAGCTGCCATAGCTGTGATTCATCACCATGTGTTAGAGACTGACGGTATTGTGGAGGATGATGCTGACAACCACCGCAGGCCCCGGAGGAGAAGAGTGTTCAGACCAAGGGTAACTTACCAGGGGCTACATGATCTGGAAATAGTAGAGCGTTACAGGGTGGACAGGGACATCTTACAGCAAATAGTTGAGCTGTGCTGGCCACGCCTGAGAACCAGAAACAACAGAGGGGAACCCATCCCAGTGGACACGAAGGTATGTGTAAGCTTGTGAATACTAGCCACAGGTACATTTCAAAGGCCATCTGGCAATATAATGGGGATCTCACAGGCATCAGCATCCAGGGTACTACACCAGTTCCTGGATGCCATGTTACCACATGCCAATGAGCATATATACTTCCCCCAAACTCAGGAGGAGTTGGCCAGCAATATGCGTCACTTCCACCATGTGGCACACTACCCGGAGGTACTGGGTGCGATAGACTGCATGCACATACATATCAAGTCACCACCCAGTGAGCATGGTAGGCGCTACATAAACCGCAAGGGATTCCACTCCTTCAACTGCCAGGTTGTGTGCAATGCCCAGGGCATTATCATGGATGTGTGTGCTGGCAGCCCTGGAAGCTGCCATGACTCCCATATCCGGCATGCCTCACAGCTGTATCAGGTATTTGTCAGGGGGGACATCCCACATGGCCACCTTGTGGGGGATGCTGGCTATGCACTGGAGCCATGGATGATGACTCCCACCAGAAATGCACACACACCCATGCAAGAACGCCATAATGAGGCACACGCACAAACCAGAATCATCATAGAGCGTGTGTTCGGGATGCTGAAATCACGGCTCCGTTGCTTGGACACATCTGGTGGAGCCTTGCAGTACTCTCCAGGCACGTGTGCCCACTTCTTCATAGTATGTGCCATGCTACATAATATGATCCTGCGGAAACAGCTGCAGCAGGGACAAAATGGTGAAGGCCCTCATAGCCCACCACAATTGCCAAGGCCATCACAGGCACAGAGGGATTCAGACCACGAACACCCTGTGCCAGCCCCAGTAGGCAGACGGAGGCATGCCCAATATGCCTACGCCTTGGCAAAGAGGGAAAGTATAGCACATACTCTGACAGTGTAGGCCCCTATGGACTGACACACCTCTCCACCTGCACACACAGTAAAATGGATGGTACACACACACGACCACCTGTAAATTGTAATGTATAGGTGGCCTCCTGTGTGAATCCTACATAGGCAGCCCTCAAACATTGTACACACAACAGCTATTGGAACAAGGAATGTCAACACCTGAACAGTACATGCGCCTATCAGCATATGTTGGTGCTGTGTGTATAGGTTCCTAGGTACATCGGTAGGTACACGCCCGATTGTCAGAGGCCATACACCAAACGAGGCAAACAGTGTCTGCTATCGCCACAACATCGAGTAACCAACTGTTGCTCAGTGGAGCAGAGGCAATCGCAGGATCACATGTGTGTAAGCACTGTTCTCCACACACTCTGCACAGATTCCCTGCTGCGTTAATGAGGGGCTCAACATAATGTAATCATGGATGTTGTGTCAAGGCATGGGGTGTACCCATGACAGGTATTCTTCACCCCAGCATGCTCCACCTACGGTCGTTTGAAGGTGTAGCACATTATCGTGTGTGGCTCACTGTGATATACATACCCAATGCTGGAGCACATCCAGTAAACATCACATGGATATACCATTAATTGGACTCATCCATATGTAAGCTAACTGAGTTACCCATGTGAGTGCAGTATGGAGTAACAGCCGTAGTATACTCCACATACAAAACACCATAACACATGTACAAATCCCACATGGCCAAGTGGTAAATGCAGTGACCGTCGTGCATTTTCCCGGTCCCACATCCTGCAAGGGATGTAACGTAATCCTGAAGGCACGAATAATGCATGTTGGATGCAGGTCATCAGATCATGTTTAGCACACGTTAGCGGGAATATGCATTGCCCAGTGCTGGTAAGCGTTGTTTAAATATGACTATACGGATATTCGTGAAACAGGGCTAAGCTTCTCTGAATATCGCGCAGATCACGGTCAATGATGTCCAGAACAGGTGAAACCAGCATTATTCACCCCTGTACTAATAGCGCCTGCTCTGAAGGGTAAAACGACCACTGCCAGGAGTAGAACACGCAATCATGTACACAATCACCTAAAACTATGGTAGCCAAGATGTACCTACGGCAGGTGTGTAATGTGACAGGTTCAGACACAAATGTGCGGAGTCCAGGAAACAGTATACACTGACAAGTACACAATGAAAGGTGTATTTTGCCTGTCACTTTCTCTGTCATATATATATATATATATATATATATATATATATATATATATATATATATATATATATATATACATATATATAATTCAGATAGAAAGGGTGATAGAGAGATATATGTTGAGATATACGGATTCACTGATATCTGCAAATATATAGATAGGTCAACAACACTCATAAAACCTTGGAGGTACAAATAAATAGGATACCGCCAACTATGGAATGTGTCACATACCGACACGCATAACCACGAGGCTGAAAGACCGAAAGAACACAGTACTGGAACACTAGAACCGCGAGTAATATTATCACGATATGAAGGGACATTTAGTTACTGCTACCGGTGTTGCGGTCCATGTAGGTACTGTGTTCAACTGTGTTTGTGATTGCCGTAGTCTGTGTATGTGTGTTGAGGGTGCCGTGAGCATTTCCATGTGACTAATGTGTGTGTGTGTGTGTGTCTGCATTGTGTGTCTGTTAGTGCCAACTCGGGGGTAGATCATTATGGTAGGTGTGGTTATAGCTAGCCGTAGGCATAAGGTTACCACCTGTCCCACATTAGGAGGGACAGCCCCTCCCTGGGCAGTTGTGTACTAACATAAAACATTACAAAGGGCAAATGTCCGAGATTGTAGGACATTATTATGTCCCATATATTATGTAATAGTTGCATTAAATAGTTATGCCTGTATGTAAGAAACGTAAATGTTACATGCAATATGATAAGTAGCCAAAGTCCTACAACAATAAGTATGTATTGAGGATAAAAGTATGTGCTATCCTGTGTACTGACCATGGGTATGTGTCGGCCTGTAAACACCGGTGTCTCCCGCAAGCGTCCCACAATGGCCATTTGAAAAGGTGGCAACCCATGCCAAAGAGGTTCAGTTACCAACACAACTGTAATGTCTGCAAATATCTGAGAAAGAAATACACGGGACAGCCGTCATTTAGTAACATTCCTTTTCATATCACTGTAATTCCGGAGGTATGGAAGTATCACCTCACCTGCATACTATATAGAAACCAATTAACAACGGCCCAATGTATATGCCCCGTAACAAAAGTCTACTAACTGATAGCTCTTTAATTATGGAAGGAGCCCACACACATATATGGAATATGTAGAAATGCAAGCCCCACAAACCTGTATATGCTACGTACACCCACCTACATCCCCCACACACGAAACTATAGCAATACAGACTGTAATTACAGCACAAACATCCAGTCAGTCAATTACATCTGCAGAAGCATTAACATACCTTGTGAGAGACGCATTTAAAGGTGCCACGTGAAATCGTAGCCGTTGTATAATGAAACAAACGGCGATGTTACAAGTTTTGTTTGCAATAGCCCCTTATCAGATGGTTGGGATGACAGGTACACTCACATGTAGAACCACATACTCTAGCCGTCACACACAATCCACGGGGGACATGAATCCAAACTATCCATGTCTCTACACATAGCAGTTGCAATTACACACAATAAAACACAATACAGGCCGTCTCCCCGAAGGTAGGGCAAATGGGCAATGCCCAAGTGGAGAATTCAATTATACCCCACGGTTGCCGCGTAATTGGCAAATGGAGTAGCTGGACAGCTGATGTGCAAGTAATAAGTCACTCAGGAACACCAATTGGCGTCAGGAAACCACATGTTACAGGTATCGACGTATATAAGGATGACTTGCCAGACATTCAAACCGTATGCTCATACCATAGAACTGTTTAAACAGTGTAAGAGAGATAGTTACGAAAGTCCAGAACGATAATAAGGTATGTAGAACACTCGGTATGTAAGTGTATGTATAGCCTGTTTTGTATTAATTATGTTAGTGTATGTATAGCCTGTTTTGTATTAATTAAAAGTGTCCGCAATGCATAAAGTGGGAAAAGGTATTATGTAGTGATGTCTTGCTGAGCATAGTAACGCTTGTAGAAATTGTGTGTCCTGCAGTGGGCCACAAGGTAAACATCACAGACACCACAAGGGATGCTACATGAGGGCTTTAAACCGAACAATTCCATACCACCCACTATCAGTGGTAGGGTATGTCCAACAAGTACGTGCCATAGCAGGGGATAGTATATGCTGATATACTGTCACAGTAGGCATGTTTTTGGGCATATAACGACAATGACATGTCTAAGGTGGTCCCGCTGTGCAAGTATGCTTTGCATTATGGGATACTATGTAAAATATGTGTAATGTACAGTATTGTAGGTAGATATGTCAGATATTCTACACAGCATAACAGGCATATCATGCATACCAAAGGTATCGTCTATTGGCATGTACAATATACAATAACAGGATACATATGGCTTGTAGTCATGGGACACTGTAATAGCATGATAGCTAATCTAAATGGAAGAGCTACTCAATTAACCATGCACAAAGGACATGTAATAGCTTCACAGGTTCATAGTGGGGTACTATGCAGTCTGGCAAGTCTATGTGTAAGCTCAACTACAGTGTTCACACCAGCGGCACCTCTCTAGGGTAGTGTCCTGTCTGTGAAGAGCAGAGCCATGTGTTAACTGCACCTCTGCACAGTACAGCCACTGCAGTGATCCCTGGCGTACACGTGTCTTCCATCCACCAAGTGAGGTATCACATGAACAGTGCTACTGAGTGTCCCTGCGTGATGTACATAGGAATCATGTTCCAAAGCATGGTGAGTGTCTGGTTTGGGAATGTAACCCTCAAGCACATCCCACTCATCGTTGTGTGTGTGCACATATCTATGAGCATGTTGCTCACAGTGGCTTTTGCTTATGTTGCTTATGTGGAGTATATCCATAAATATTGTTGTGGACATGTGCCCTGTCTGTTCAGCAGAGGTCACCCCTGAGTATGTAGTATGCAAATGTGTACAGACATGGTGTCCGTAGTTCTGCCGCATACGTCAACTGTCGGAGCTCAATAAATGTCATGGCGTGTTAATGCTGTGGTACGTAAAGCTGTAGCTGTTGTGTAAGGTACACCCTAAATGGGGTTGTACCCTTGAATGTGTGTATATGTCTGGAGTTCAGAGGTACAATGGGTGCCTATGTTCCAGCTACAAACCCAGTACAGATAAGTGGGGCCACGTAGAAGGATATCCACGCCACAGTGGCAATATGGTTATCAAAGGAGTGAGTGCGACATACATGTGTACTATGATCACGTACAATGTGACATGTATGTAGGGGACTACCACCTATGTGATAGTCAGTGGGTGAATGGTGTAATGCAAAGGGGATGTTCATGCACCTTGTGTCATGCAGCTTGAGGTCATGATATTGATATCAGGTATCCGTCACAGTGACACCCTTATGGAAGGAGTCAGTATCAGCTGGTGGATCAATCATGGCGCTTTGTATGCAGTTGTCTGTAAAGCTAGGCAGGGAAAGTCCCTCTGTGCTAGCCTGTACCTCAGGGAAGCATATATCGAACATGAGGGGCCCTATGACTGAGGACTGTGGTACGCCAAGTGTAACTGAAATACAGTAGGTACTATGGTATGCTACCCTCATTGTGTGTGTCCTGTCCGTGAGCCACTTTGCATAACATCCTGAGACATAGGGGTCGATGTGCAGGTGGATGTGTATGTTGTCAATACCAGAATGGAGAACGGTGCTGAAAGGCAATGAGAGGACAATGTAGGCTGTGTGGACCCCTTACCATCATCAACTACCCTGGTAACTGTATCAAAGGAGTCCACCAGGTGTAGGAGCCATGCTCTGGCCCTAACAAGTCCAACCTGGGTGGCATCAAAGGACCGAAGCCCACCAATGTCTCTGTGAATGACTTCCATGATGATGTGCCCCACAGCCTTGCAGAACAGTCCAGTCAGGTGTACAGGGCAATAGTCCCCCTCGTGCATTGTGGCGCCACCTGTGTGGAGTGTGGTTACTGTAGCTGTGTGCCATTCAGGGGCCACAATGTCTGATACAAGGCTATTACTGAATATGGTGGCCAAGTGGGGAGACATGTCGTTCAGAGGTTTGTGTAAATCACAGCCTGCAATGTTGGATGGTCACATGGGGTCAGTGTTCCAGGTCATATAGACTGCAGGTTAGTACTGTGTAGGTGTGACCGCAGGGACACCGCAATGTTCCTGCATGGATTGTGGCCCTGTAGGGAGTGAGAGGGTGTAATGTTAGCACTGAACCCATCCGCCAGCATGTTGCCAACATCACCTGGTTCTGTAATGTTCCTGAGTAACTGTTGTATGTCAGAGCAGATGTGGGTATTGCCACTGACTACTGACATACCTCCATAATGCCTTGTGGTACACCCTGGAATATGTCGCAGTAATATTTACATAGCTAGTTTCGGAGTATGTGATGAGGGATCCTGTAGCCCTACTGGGGCTGACCAGTGAGTTACCCCACCCATGGGATTGTACTCCACTTTGCAACAGCCTCCACCTGTTGTTGTAAATTATGCCCATGGAACTGGACCCCCAGAGTGGCGTCCATTATCTGGTGGGTACCATCATGGATCTGTGTGGAATAGCATGATCCATGCAGTCGTGTAAGTGCTAATGAAGTGCACTGGGGTATGTTTCAGCATTTGTATGTGCATTGTCCATCTGCACGGGTGTCATGACGTTAACTACTGCTGTCATAAGACGTCTGTAGTAGGCGTTGTAGTACTCTTGCACTGTGTATGCCGTGAAGGGTGTGGTGCCGGGATGTGGATAACAAGGGTGATTAGCATATGTTCAGAATCCACCAACAAGGGGATAACCCCAGGTGTGGAACACCAGTCACATGTTGGTAGTGTCCATGTCAAGGATACTGTTGGTCTTGGAGGTGGTGTGTATGGGTTGATCCAGCCGAGTGGAGGTTATGAATCCCGGACAGCGTTGGCCTAATGTGTCGGTATATGAGTGGCTATCCCAGTTAAGTGTGGGGTAGTGTCAGTCTCACATCAGTAGTACCTGTCTGAGCCCTACTGTCCAGTACACCAAGAAATGAGGTCTGGTAACCGTGGGGTATGTTGTTGAATCTGTAGCTTGTTACAATGTGTATAGCAGTTCTGGTCACAGTTAGTTGCACATGGAGCACCTCTGATGCATTGTGCTAAGAAACTAGCCAGGATGTGTGTACAACATATTGGAATATGGGAACACCTCAGCCATGGGTGTGCCGGTCCAGGTTACATGACTGAAAGGTATGGTCTGTGTATAACCTGTCACTGCAGGTGTGCTCTGCAGAGCCTAGAGGCAGCGCCCACTCACTGCAGATATATTGAAGTGGTCCATTATAAGGAGTGCCTTGCTTGCGTGCGTCAGAGATGAAGATGTCAAGCATTGCGTCACATGACCCCATGTTTTGCTTGCCTGTTCCTGTTCTGGTGGTGAATTTTATTGGAAACTGTGCAAGATAGGCAGTATAGAAGCAGCAAGAGCCTTACATGCTATCTGCACTCCCAGGGCTGACAGGTGCAGGTCATCTGTGCCAAAGCATCGTGTTTTGTTGACCATGTCAGTCAAAGCGGACAGATACCAGATGCCTGTGGAATGACAGCAGAAGCATAGGCAACTGTTGAAGTGACACAGTCAGTCGTTGTACAGTGGTATCAGGTCCGGATGAATGCATAATGCTCCCCAGGGCTTGGCCCATACCTTCAGGGCTACAAGACCGGTGAGCTATTGCATGTCCCTGCACACGTAGTCTGTGAAGTTGCATCTCAGTGCAGTCACACTGACATGGAGAATGACAGTCAAATTGTACCTGGTGAGGTGTGGCATGGGTGCATAGGTTATGTTGCAGAACCAGTTAACCGACAGCCAGATGTAAGCGACTATCGCCTTGTGTAGCCTGCTGAGTGGAACATCAGTGTGACCGCCTGCAGAGTCACCTATGACAGGTGTGTTGTGTATGTTATAACACCCTATTGGCTGTATGTGATGGGCACACATGAGTCTGTGGGCTATAAGTTATTGTTGTTGTGTCTGGTGATGGGGGCTGCCTTTGGTGCCTACACAGAGTATGGAGAGGTACTGCACAGGTTGTACTTGTATGTTTGGCCTGTGGTGGTGGAGATCTTGTGAGACTATGTGATAAGTGGTGTGTGTTGCGAATGTTACACATCCCCACATGATTGTCAGGTTCAGTCAGGGTTGGTGACAGCATTACCCCCAGCAGGGCTGCATATGTGCATCTCCCACAGGCTGTAGTGTCGTATGTTGGGAGGTGAGCACTAACTGTGTACATGAGACAATTACTCTATTGCCACATGTATGACATATTCATCATATAGACAGGCAATAGCACTGGTACGTGACAGTTGGACATGCCTGTATATACAACCATGTCTCACAAGATATGTGAGTTACGTGTGTACAACAGCTGTAGTACTGTAAGCAAGCTGGAAATGTAAGGACAGACAGTGTACTTGTGAGAAATGGTGTGGAATGGGTGCTATATTAATCAGTAGCTCATGAAGTGCTCACAAGTTCTGAACAAGTGCTGAGCATGAAAATACAATACAGATAGGGTGTTGGATAATATCAACCCACAAGTGGTGACGACAGTCATAATTGGTGGCACCGCACTATTACCCTGCTGAGTACGGTCTGCAAGTCCATGAACCATTATCAATGTAGATGTTAGCAGTACAGATGTACATGACAGTACGGATGTTTGACTACATATGCCTTTGTATGTCACAGGAGTGTTCTACCAGTGGCCTGTTGACAGAATCAACACTACAAAAGGAGCCAGAGTGACATGTGCATATCACACCAGTGCCAGCTACAGTAAAACAGGGTTAATGCGTTGTACTCCACCCTCATTGCAGCCCATACCACACAGAAAAATGTGAGGCATCTGTGTATGTAAGGATGTGAATGGCCATGACCTATGAGCAATAGCTGTTTCAGTGTTGTGAACAGCATACAGAAGGGGCTTTGTGGGTGAGGTGTGTGACATATGTGCACAATCTGGCAGATGATATCAGAATTGTAACCACTAGGTGAATATCCCTGTACCCATTAACTATCACCTAGGCTGCGGTCAACATTATGGACATTGTGTAAGGGATGGTGCTGTGCAATTCACCTCCCTGAGTTGGTGACGTCTCCAGGCCCCTTAGGTAGTCATACGAGGTACCCATGTCATGACAGGGTGCCATCCATGAGCATGGAGATCATTGGACAGGCATACACAGCACTCAGGTGACCAATATTGGATCACATATCACCTTTGAGGGGTATTGGCCATGCGTGGATGGGCGATACCAGCCTTCACAATCCTCACCTCCACTATGCAGCATGCTGTCTACCTTGCATAAAGACATGTGCTACACTTATGATGTTGGACATGCTACATGTCCATATCCTGATCTGAAAGACATATGTCATGGACACCCACCGTCCTACTACTAGGATCACCACATGCTGGACAGATCCCTGTGCCATACATGTGACATATTCCCGCCATACCATGCAACCCTATCCATCAAAGCTGCACATGTCATCTCTGTCATACATGGTGTGATGACCGCATGGTAGATGTAGTATCAACTGTCTGGATCAGTAATGTGGCACTGATGCAACTCACGGTGGTAAAATGGCTGTCAGATACAGCTAGGAAACCTTGCCCATACATGCTATAGTTGATAACCATCCCTGCGAATGACGTCCGATGAGCCATTGTCCCATGTCTATCACATGTGCAACACAGGCGATCCGTGGCAGGATGTTGAACAGCTGTACAGTGCCGTGTAGATGTATATGGCAAAACACATGCATGTAAAGGTTTCCATGCGTATGTGTGCATTGTCACTGCTCAAGCCCATTAAGGCAGTGTATGTGTTGATATGTGACATATACACAGCATCAAGGTCAACAGCATTACCGTGGACACATCCAGGCATGTGCTGATAGGTAAGAACACCAGTGCAGGCAAACAGACATGCCCACATCAAGACAGCATTCACATGGAGTATGAAAAATGTAATGAGGTGACACACACATATATGGTGATGATATCCAATGCATAACGGGTGTTACATGTGTGTGACACAAACATGTCAGTCATGTCAGTGTCATGATGATTTGCAAAGATAACTGTGCAGATGTACTAGAGTTACTAGAAATGTATGTGCAGCAATATCTCTGTACATCTCTGATACTGTGACCTGTCACCATCATTATGTCTTACAGATAATGCCTCATACATGCCTGCCAGCATACAGCTGCCAGGAGGATGATGTCCTCATTCCGTACCTCCATGAGAACTACGAGGTGTTGTTCAGCCATGTGCCACAGCATGCCCAGCAGCATGACGACCTGTGGCAGGATCTTTGCAGGAGGGTGAATGATGTGGGTGGCCATAACCGCACCCACCAGCAGGAGCGCAGACACTACACGGACTTGATACGACATGCAAAACAGCATCCCACTGCAATCGCCAGAGAACAAAGTGGAACAGGTGGTGGGCCACCAACCCAGCCTCCACTCACACACACCGAGGAGCTACTGGCCAGTCTGGGGACACCCTCAGAACAGCATCCACAAACACTAGCTGCCATCGTGGAGGTGGGTGTCTCCCAACCAATGAGCCTGGAGTTGCCTGGTAAGTCAGTACTGCACATATGACAGTACATTTAGTTGCATGTGTCACTGTACATTATGTAATGTAACATCATATGCAAGGTATGTTGACACACATGCTGCATACTACAGTATGCTACCCTGTGTATGCACACATGTGCATACTATATGCTATTGTACAGGTGAATGTGTTAACATGCACAGTGCACCATGTGGCTGTCATACAGTCATGGATAATGTTTAAACTACTGTGTCATCTCTATACAGGTACCTCTGGCATGCTGCACAGACATCAGTCCATTGCAGGTGAGACTGTCAGCAGTATCAGGCATGTTAAAGCATAGATCTATTCGCCATGTGGCCAGTTAACACTTGCACACTTGATGTTCGGTCCAGTCACGATATACAGGTCGCATCACCCATCATTCACACTGGCTACCCATGTGCAATATATACTAACGAAATGATACACTGACATGAAACCACAGTATTTGTCATTGCTACATGTGTGGACAGCTGTGCATACAATGGTGGAGGTGTTGTACAATGTAGGCATATGTACTATACATTGGAACAACACGTGTGGTATGCAAACAGTACCACACAGTGAGCTGTGATATGGGCAGCCCACAGGAGTCACCATAGTGTTATATGCCCCTGCAATGGGTGCACACATTGTGATGTGCCATCTGACATGTCCCAGACACGTAGTGTTCTGGCTGCAATATTGTCACACTATCCCATAACCCATACCCCACATACCAAACATACAACCCGTTGTCTGCATAGCCCTGTTGATGGTGACATATCTGACATCTATGGGTGTATGTCATATGGGACAACACAGACATGTGAGATAGATGGCCATCACACACATTTGGCCAACACATGTGCACACATGGCCATGGGGGATGGCCAGAGACACGTAGCCACACAGTAGATGTGATGTGTATACACCCTGTTGTACATTGTCCACACATGGTCCAATTACAGCCTTAGTTGACTGATTATACAGTTGATGTGGTACACCGGACATCCTAAAAGCCTGTGCACAGCTAGTGGAGGTGTCACTGAAGTCTACCATATAAGATGTGTTGAACATCATGACTGTGTCATAGCATGACAGTAGTCACCTGTATAGCTTCCACAGACATTGACACCACATCAGGCCACAGATACTGTACATTTCCCTTGCTGCTGTGGGACATCACCATTAGCTGTGCACCTCATGTGTGTGGTACATCAATGTCATGTGGGACATGGTGAATTGACAAGTCTGGTATGTGTGGACATGGTTGCCAGGCAGCTAAGACTCTGTAGTTGCTGTGCAGGGGTGTCATCTGTAGGTCCTCCAGTGACCTGTCACATGACACAGCATGGTTTGGTGTGTATAGACCTCAGCATCGTGGGTCACAATCCACAGTTATGTCATGGGTATGCATGCAGTTATGGCTATGCAATGTGTACATATTATGCACTGTATAGCAATATAGACGCCTCATGATGCCATGCAATGGCACAGTGTCTGTACTTCACACTGTATAGCAAAGTAGACGGCTCACACTACCCTTCCATGCTCATGCACATTTGCTAAACATGCATTCTATCTATAGGGCGTACAGACAACACTGCAATGTGATGCCCATTACGACGCTGTACATGTGTCAGGACACCATTGTGTCATACATGTATGCATGTTAATGCACATGCCAGCAGATTACATGTCAAGGTCACGTCAGCCATGTGTACTGTTATCCTGTTCTGGTCCACATGGTGTATCACGGGGATGCATGCATACTACCATTATTGTGTGAACTGCATGGCTACTAATATGACACCTGCTTGCTGTAGTGTGCACCCCAGGGAGGTATGCTAACTAACACTATTAATGACTGAGCTGCATGCCGTCTGCTGTATCACATGCATGCTGCATGCCATCTGTCAAATCACATGCATGGTGTGTCTGTGTGTGTCTGTGTGAGTCTGTGTGTGTCTGTGTGTGTCTGTGTGAATCTGTGCATGTGTCTGTGTGAGTGTCTGTGTGTGTGTGTGTGTGTGTGTGTGTGTGTGTGTGTGTGTGTGTGTCTATTGTAATTTAGAGTCTTTCTTTGCATTCACAGGTGATGTAGGTGCGTTACCCTCCTGCGGTCCATCTGATGTTAGTGTCCCCACAGATACTAGCAGTGATGAACATATGCATGAGGTACACGCAGGGTTGTCAGGGGCTGAATCTGTGCCAATGGTTGCCATCCCAGCTATGTCCCCCTCTTCCCCGCACACAGTTCTGCTGCCAACACATACCGCATCACCAGTGGCCATAGAGGAAGGACAGTCAGCGTCTGTTAGCGTGGAACAGGAACGTGTGGTGGCTACAGAAGGTGTGTCTCCACACCATGGTGTCAGTGTAATGACTGCAGATGTGCCACACAGGCATGTGGCCAGTGCTGCTCATAGGAGGACCTCTTGCAGACATGCACCTGCAGGACAGAGAGCAGCAGCTGGTATCACCAGACGCATGTTCCAGACTGTAATGGTGGCACAGGCACGTGCTGAATGGCAGAACAGAGAAGGGCAGAGGCTGCAGAGGGCTGCTATCCGTACCCTAAACGACAACATCCAGGCAGTGGCAAATGCTCAACAGCAGACTGCTGATGTTCTGGACAGGTGATTGGGTCACATGGTCGGAATCCTTGACCGTGGCATGGCAATCCACGAGCATGAGCTGTCTGTGCTGGAACATCTGGTAGGAGTGAGGCGTAGGCCATGTGGATGTAGGCCAGCTACACCACCTAGTGCAGGTCAACGTGAGCGTGCCACCTCACATGCCCGCTCCCATAGTGCCGGTAGCAGTAGCAGTGCAGCTGGAGCTGCGCTGTCCACACCAGGACACAGCAGGCCATATGGACGTGGCCCTGGATGTTCCCAGCAGGGACACGGTTCCAGTGGACATGTGTCGTCGGACAGTAGCCAATCTGTACCTCCGCCTGGTAGTGCCCGTGCAACCCCTGGCAGGCACAGGTCACATGGCTGGACACAGTGAGCTGTACAACCTGGTCTGTACAATCTGGAGCTGTCAATAATACCCCTGTTTAGGCCTCACAAAAGGCAGAACTGTGTGCACACAAACACGCACACAGCAAACACATCTGTAGGGCACCACAACACCCACATGCATACTGAACAGACATGTCCAATCATATCACTGGCCCTTACCCAAACACAAGATGTCATCCACTGGTGCAGCCTATGCCCCTGGCAAACATTATCACCCTGTGCATATGATGAAGCCTGTGCCGCATCCCTGTCATCCACACCATTGGTGCAGGGACATGCTCAAATGGTCTGATGCACAGGGTGAACAGAATAGTGAGAGAAGTGTATATTACATTAGTTGTGTAAGAATAGTGAGAGAAGTGTATATTACATTAGTTGTGTAAGAATAGTGAGAGAAGTGTATATTACATTAGTTGTGTACTGCTGACACGCCCCACACATACCATGTAATACAGGTTTAGCATGCACTGTTATATGTTCACAGTATGTGTCTCGGTAACAACAGTAACAGCATGTTGGTAATGATGCCCTGGTTCCCTCCTTATGGTCTACTTGCATGTGCCTACAGGTAGCAGTGTTTACAGTCTCCCATGTGTAACTGTGGAGTACTCACAGGTACGTATGGCAATATCAGCATGCTATACGTAGCCTCAACCTGACTGTTGGAAAGGCTAACATACCACAGATGTCCACACATATACTGATCCAGAAGCATGTGGGCAGTTTAATAGGCTACAGTGGCTAGGGACGTGACATCCATACCAGGTCACATCACAGGTATGTTGACATGGTGCAGGGGTTGTACACAGCGGTCCGGCCGATGATAATGTTAGAGGCCACTTGATAGCATGAGGCCTCATTGTGTAGCAGTAATAGCCTGTCACATTACAGGAACATGCCCACACTCACGGGGTCAACAACACTATAACGCACACCCCATAGTGTTGAGGTGAGGACCCCTGTCGATGTGGAAATCACCCTCACAGTACTGTGCACCCACACGACGTGACACAGAGAAAGAACATGTACAGGTAGACAGTATGGCGGACACCGATGGCATCAACAGGGTAGCAGACTGCATTACCATGAGGGGTTAGGGATCCTGTGTGTTCTGTATGGTAGCATACACCCTCACTCCATGCATCAGACAGCCATACATACATACACACACACACACACACACACACACACACACACACACACACACACACACACTGTGGAGACCACAAATGTCATTCACATATGGATAGCTGATATGTGTGTGATACACACACCACCCCTGCCTACATCATGCTTTCCACACTGCAGTATGTACAGATCTTTACAACAGTGTACAGGGGTGTGTAACAATTGGGATGTATTCCCCACCATATGTGGCATATATAGTCACACAAGCAAACATACATGGCAGTACTGTGAATGATACACCTGCTATATGATGATACGTCTGACAGACATGCAGCTGTATTGGCCGCATTATGTGTACCAACGCTACGTCCGGCAATTGTGCTGCTATATGCACACGGGAGGATGTAAGTGTTACAGGTGTCAAGTGACTTACAGTCAGTAACACCTGACTGCTGTGTAGGTTTTATGTGTTCACCGTGAAGTAACAGTAACATAGGGTACTGTTTGCACATGTAATGATAGGATGGCGTGTGACACACCTGTGAGCCGTCCCTGGCAAACATCCATCTGCACAGGTGGATCACCACTTTATGTACACACATCCATCCATACCTGATGTACATCTTACCGTACTGTCAGTATGTCACCATATACAGGTGTCAATGATGGGGCTGCATTGCAACTGCATGTTGTAGTTAGGCACAGATGAGTTACATACATCAGCTACTGCACATGCATGGTAGCTGCATGCACACTACAAATTGTACATGTGTGCTGGTCCTACATGCCTGTCATGTAGCCATGTTTGTATGCATTGCAATTGGTGGACATGTGTGATGACATACATAACACATGGACTGTTGTATGATATAATGGGCGTCATGGGTAACTAGTACAGAGGGAATGTGTCCTCAGTCAACACTGCTACCTCATGTACTGTTAGCATTCAACAGCCATGGACCCACCTTCCATTTGCGTGCGTGTGATTGCTGTAGCCACTTGTCTGCACGGAAGACAACAAAAGCTATGCTATGTACATATGTGTTGTGTGTGCGGTCCATGCACATATCCACTGCGATTACATGTATGTCATATCCAAATATGTGTGTTCTTTGGTGTACAGCGACAGTCATCTGTCACAGCTGTGTAAGACCCAGGGCCCCTGGTATGTGTAGAGCCGACCTGGGTATGTACAGTGGTATCATTGCAATACATAACACATGATGGAACCCTGTTGGTACATGTGTAGTCTGCACAGTTGCTGTAGACCTATGTACAGTCCACTGGTCGTGAGTCACACGGTGTTGTGGTAATGTATGACTGTGTATTGCTGGTCCAACGACATGGTGATGTCTGAGGGCTACATTGTAGACTGTGGTGTGTACCTCTGTGATCTGCACCTGAGACATCTGTGATGGCTCCTGAGTGTGTACTGGTCAGTACATCTGAGTGGCCTTCATGTATGTGGGGACAGTAACACCATACTGCGCCCTTCTGTGTTTAGAATCCGTGTGCATGCAAGACGGCCTTTTGCAACTGCTAAGTGTGTGAGCATGCCCAGTACGCCGCTGTGTACATGGACACACAGTACATTCCACAATGCGCCCTTCCGTGTTTAAAATCCGTGTGCATGTAAGACGGCCCTTTGCAACTGGTAAGTGTGTGAGCATGCCCAGTACGCCGCTGTGTGCATGGACACACAGTACATTCCAAATTGTGCCCTTCCGTGTTTAGAATCCGTGTGCATGCAAGACGGCCCTTTGCAACTGCTAAGCGTGTGAGCATGCCCAGTACACCGTTGTGTAGATGGACACACAGTACATTCCAAACTGTGCCCTTCCGTGTTTAGAATCCGTGTGCATGCAAGACGGCACTTTGCAACTAAGTGTGTGAGCATGCCCAGTATGCTGTTGTGTAGATGGACACAAAGTACATTTAAAACGACGTGTGATACTAAGTGTGGGCATGCCCAGTGACACCTTGTGTCGGTGATGTGCCTCTGTGTATGGGCATGGCCATTGACATCCTGTATAGCGATGGTGGTCATCCAGGCAACAGATGTCCATTTTCAATGCCACGATGGACATTGAACACACTGGTTGACTATCTTGAAGGGTGTACTGTCTGTGGCGCGTCCCGTATCTATGTAGTGTTGTTGTAGTGCTCCATAGATATTTAGTTGCCCTGATCACACCACTTCCGTGTGTTTGTCTACGTCTACCTTGGGACAGTAATATGCTTTCAGACTGCTCACTCTCTATACATTCCCTATCGGTGTCCTTGCCTTTGCGGATGATGTCATCCACCTAGATGTATGCCTCTGGGAGTGCTGTGTTCAGTAATCTCGGTAGCGCGTTCTGTAACTGCGTAATGCTATAGTCTGATAAGGTAGTTAGGTGTATGTTCGACTCCCAGCCCTGCCAAGTGTGTGTGTGTGTGTGTGTGTGTGTGTGTGTGTGTGTGTGTGTGTGTGTTTCCAGCTGCCTGGGGACACAGTAATGCTTTTAGACGCCTCACACCACACACATTCCCTATCGGAGTCTTTGCCTTTGCTGATGATGTCATCCACCTAGAAGTATGCCTCTGGGAGTGCTGTGTTCAGTAATCTCGGTAGCACGTTCTGTAACTGCATAATGCTGTAGTGTGATAAGGTAGTTAGGTGTATGTTCGACTCCCAGCCCTGCCAAGTGTGTGTGTGTGTGTGTGTGTGTGTGTGTGTTTCCAGCTGCCTGGGGACAGAGTAATGCTTTTAGACGGCTCACACCACATACATTCCCTATCGGCGTCTTTGCCTTTGCGAATGATGTCATCCACCTAGAAGTATGCCTGTGGAAGTGCGGTGATGCCGGAACTCGGTAGCGCGTTCTGTTACTACATAATGCTGTAGTGTGGTAGACTAGACAGGTTGATGCTCGATTCCAGGGCATGGCAGGTGTGTGTTTGGCTGTTATACCGTATGTGTTGGTACCTGTGGGTGGCTAGCTGCAGGATGTGTCCAGTTTGTTCTGTTGCTGACCTATTTAGTGTCCACAGCCCGCATATTCTGCCAAGACATTGGGTTGTCAACACATACAGTCGCCAATAGGTCTGGTGAGTAACTGTCAGCAGCCCTACTCTTACCCTTGCTACGGTCTGACCCATGTGACGCAACATAACACACGTGCCTTGATATTAACAACACTACATGATGCAAGTGGCACATGTAGTTTCCTTTCCATTCCTATCTAATGCATTGCTGTCATGTGGTTTGCTGTTGTGATATAAATGCCATATCTACATATGTGTGTACATGTATGTGTGTGTATGTATATATACATATATATATATATATGTCCATGTATATATGTCTACAAATACTATATTACTATATGTGATATATGTAGATGTAGAGGTGGACATAGATGTGAACATATGTCTGGGGACATCAGCACTATTGACTATTTGTGCCAGATGATCTGTATGTGATAACCTGGGATCTATGTATATCTGCCATGGCATGGTGTTAATGCACATTGTCTGTGGTGTGCAGGGCCACGGGTTGCAGTCATGTAGACACCGGTTATTTTGTTGCTGGGAAGACCATGGGACATCGAATATGGTGATGGTAAGGCACCTGTTGCCAGTTGTGTGTGGATCTGAGCGACACTGAGCATTGGTTAATATGCTGGAGGTTCGGTATGGGTCATATAACTATTCATTAGAAGACTATACTATGCAGATGAGGTTGACTATGGTGTATCACATTTATCACCAGGGTATGCTGCTGGTCCCTGGAGTGTATGTGTGTAGTCAGCCAGGTGCAGGTCTTGCATATAGTTGACAGCATGGGAGGGGGGTTCAGGCATACTGTACGTACATTGCAGAACTGTGTCTCCGGACTGCTCCTGCCTTAGCAAATCTAAGCTAGGGGTGTGTCTATACCTGCCTGGTGACGTTGGGAGGGATGACAGCATTGGTGGGGTAGTCAGGGTGTACAGGCTGCACAAACAGGTGTTGATCAGCAAAATCAGCTGATGACATGGCCAGCCCGCACATGAACAGTACATTAATGCAAGCAAGCAGCATACACACATGTTTCGTCCACACTCTACACCACCAGTGTATACCTGCAGGGACATTTCACGACACAGTCCAACCAAATGACATGGGCTGCAGCAGGCAACATATACCAACATGTGCAGGAGGCTGGGGCAGTGCGGATGTGTATGCTGCCGAACAACCCTTACTGGGGTGACATAAGACTTTATAGACCGAGAGTGACTTACCAGGGTTTACATGGGCTGGGGATGTTGGAGCACTATGGGGCGGACAGAGACCTCTTACAGCAGCTTATTGACCTGTGCCTAACACATCAAACAAGCTGAGGGGAACGCATCACAGTGGATACCATTGGATGTGTTGACCTAGGTGTACTAGCCACAGGTACCTCACACAGCACAACTGGGGATATCATGGGTATCTCACAGGCATCTGCATCCAAAGTATTGCACCAGTTCACAGATACCATGTCAACACATGCTAGTGAGCACGTACGGGTCCTCCACACATGTGATTAGTGGACCAGAAATATGAATCTGTTCAACCACATGGATGAGTACCCTGGGGTACTGGGTGCTATAGCCTGCACACATAGCACCACCCGGGGAGCAGGGTAGGGCCTACAGTCAGTGCAGGGGCATACCCTCCAACAGCTAGGCCCTATGCAATGGCCAGGGCATGAGATTGAATGTGTGTGCTGTCTACCCTGGAAGCTGTGATGTGTCCGATATATGGCATCTGACACAGCTGTAGCACACCAATGCCTATGTGGACATCCCCTACAGTCTCCTCGTGGGGGATGCTAGGTAAACACTGGTGTAGTGGCTTATAACACCCATCAGCAATGCACACACACACCTGAACACTCACACCATACTGATGCGGATGCACAGGCAAGACATATACATGTGCATGTGTTTGGGATGCTCGGTTCACAGTTCTGGTATCCGGACACATCTGTTGGGGCTCTGCAGTATTCACAAGCTACATGCATACATGTTGTTATGTTATTTGCTATGCTACACAATGTTATCCTGCAGTAACAGTTGCAGCAGGAACAGCATGGGGCAGGGCCACACAGCCCAACACCACTGCCAAGGCCTGTACAGACACAGTGTGACTTGGTGAAGGAACTACCTGAGTAGGGCACAGTCGGCAACAGCCCGTGCACAGTATGACCTGCCCTTGGCAAAGAGGCAACACAAGGCATATGCACTGACACAGTAGGTACCCACGGATTTCCCCTCTCTGACCCGCACACAGCACAATGGATGCCAAACATGACAGTACCTGTGCTCGGCCATGTATGGGAGGTGCACTGTGTGCATCCGACATAGGCAGCACTCCAGCACCGTCCTCAAGTCCGTAACACAACCAGGGTATGTCTATTGACCTAACAAGTGGCAGTTGTATTAGAATGTGTACTTACCCATTGCTCTGGTATGTATGTGAGCATACAAGTGACTGTGGTGGCCAAATGTTAGGGCAGCAGACAGTACACATCCATAGTGGCACCATGACCTCTGTAGCACATACGGGGGTCACAATGGTAGCCTGTAGTACACAGGGTGTCCTAACCCACTGCAGATTATGGGTTGACCATCATGTGTGTCCTTACAGCCCACACACATTCCATTCAGCTTGACAGATGTGGACCAATACAGACAAATGATATACGATGGCCTATGGATATGCCCAGTGACTGACCCCAACCCCCTATGACACACACAGATGACAGCAGGCCAGGCTGTTTGATGCAGGATGTGTAATAGGACGTCCAACACTACTGTGCTGCTAATTAATTCTGGGAACTGACGTACCCTGGTATCCCTCCAACCAGCAATTTAGGTAGGTCCACACACTGACATGGAGTACCCAGCAGACCAGTACAGTAGCAGCAGATGTGTACAACTGTTGGCTGTGCCCCCGTCACACCTACACATGTGAGAGTCATGTGCACCACCCACGGTGCTGTGTAGAACTGTGGTTGTGGTTGCATGTCCCTCCATGCTATACAGACATGTAGCAACTGTCAATGCCACATGACCATTAGCTACCCTGCAGACACAGCATGTCACCTGTCTGTGTAGAACGGAGGGATCAGCAACACAGTACTATCTGGACATGTGACACATGCAATGCAGTTGACCATACTTTGCATGCTCACACACATGACGGTACTGTCAGTCTACAACATGCGTAACAGTCATACTGGGCATGCTCACACACTGAAACACAGGACGGCCAGGCATGCACACACCAGTGGTCTGGACATATCTGCCAGTACACTGCTATACTGTTGGATGTCTGCACTGTATGGTGTTTGCGGTCTATTGTCTGTACATATGCCATGGTCTATTGATAATTCACATGAGCTATGTGCGCAGGGTACTTCTACCATCATGTGTATAGGGCAGTTCTTTGCTTGCAGACAGGCCGACGCCTTTGGATACAAACCGGGTAAGGCACAGTCCAGCAGGTGGGAGCTGTTGTGCGTGGGTTTGCACAGTGTTAAGCACTGCTGACCTCTGGTCACAGCACCTTATACACGTTTACACTCCACATTTCTTTGACAGGGCACTACTGGCATACTGGTAGACAAACACACTTACAGCCGCTCGCTCTCCAACATTTCCGCTTACATTTGTCACTCACGCAAGGTGTGTGCAATCCCTTGTGATGCGTATTACATAGGACTACATGACTACAGTATTGGGTATGTGTAACCATTTTGCGATGGCAGCCGTTCGACTGTACGGACTTGGCGGCCTGTCCAGTGATGTAATCATATTACATGCGTGTTCCTCATACCATCTGCTCCCATCTGCCTAATACATGGGAACCAATACTCTGCAATGCTGACAATGACTTGAGTTTGTTAACGCAGCTGTCTGCCGACTCATGCTACCACATACCAACTGCACGTTGACCACCTTTCAGATTGCATGACGGGAGACTGTAGGAGTGACACCTTTCCCACTTTGCATGGGACAGTCCCTCATCACACATCACATGTAACAATACCAGAACTCTCCACCAATCGGGGACACATTTCTGCAGAATCAGGGACAGGTCATGAAAAACAGGGACACTTTTACAAAAGTAGTGCTATTAACTTGACACATTGACAGAATCAGAGCATATGACATAATACACATATTCTGAACTAACAGTTGTTTATAACTCTTACTTATTGTCATTGGTCAGTAAGTCTAATTCACAACCTTTCCTTCAACAGCCACTACATTTAGGAGGGATTAAGAAGGACACAGTTAGACTTTCAGTCAAACTCAGGGACGTACCTGACATTCAGGGACAGTTGAGTGGTATGGACAATACTCTAGCCATTGAAACTGTCCTGATTAGGGGACCTTCTCATGTTGTAAGTGTCTGTACTGGTTGCTTGTTACAGGTCTTGTATACCTGACACGTCGATATGTCATATGTAGTAGCATAAGCAACTATACTGCTGCTAGACTATGCTTTGATTTGCTCCGATATGTATATTTCTGTACTATGCATGGCTGTAAGTATGTTCTACCCTAGTACATCTGACAGTTCTACAGAGCAGGTTCCACTTTGGCCATTCAGACTGGTGGTGGCCCTATAGACCCTGTATGTAGAGCTATCACATGTGTCGAGGCAACACATACCCACAGCATACCTCTCAACTGTCCCTAATTTTCAGGACCGTCCCTGATTTTGAATCAAATTTTAACTCTGTCCCTCTTAATCCCTCCTAAAACTAGTGACGTTTGGAGGAAAGGTGGTGAATTACACTTCATGAATAATGACAATAATTAAGAGTTACAAACTTCTTTTACTTCAGAAAATGTGTATTAATTCATATGCTCTGATTCTGTCAATGTTTCCAGTTAATAGCTATAATATTTTAAATGTGTCCATGATTGTCCTTGTGTTTTCTTGACTTGTTCGTGATTCTGTTGAAATGTGTCCCCAACTGGTTCAGAGGTCTGACCCACAGCCAGTAGTACACGGACGACCTCCACGGTTTGCATACGTTAAGGTTATTCATGCAGCATTATAATTGATAATACTGTTTCCTATTACATGTAGCTGTTACTGATACAACAAACTGATGTCTGACACCACTACACACACTATATAGCCTCCATTCCCGAACTCACAGGCCATGTATCATAACTGTCGTTTTGCAAGACACAACTGCCCAGACAGGTGTGTCCCTCGCAGGCATACGGGTGTTTAACTTCTTCTATTATGCTATCATCTACCTGACGTGGTCAGCAACTTATGCACTTTCCGTCAGTAGCAGAACTCACATACCAATGGGTGTGACTGAACACCATATCAGGAACAATGCATAACACCCTGCGGGACACATTTAGATGATTGGTTCTATTAACCAGACACATTCACAGTCACAGAACATATGTATTCATTCATGTTTGTCGAGGTACATGCCGCTTATGACTCATACATGTTGTCATCTGTCATTACCTGTATTCCGCCACCTGTTCACCTAATATCAGTAGTTCTGGCAGTGTTTAGTTGGACTTTGTTACATTCTGATACATAACTATGGACGTCCATGCTAATCGGGTACACGGCACTGTGTAGGTCTCTATGTATTCCCCGATGGTTTACAAACTATCCGGTAGATGTGCTCTTCAGGTTTGGAAGGTGTAGGCGTATGCTATGCCCACATAGGAACATTAATGACTTCCACTGGGCGGGCCTACTACATCTCTGCCAACCAGCACCTGCACACTTAAGCCCATTAATGCATACCCATGGTCCACCTACCTGGCACCCCTCTACAGCAGTTGTGACAAATAGTGTGAGCGCAGCTGGGGTATGAGCACACCCCTACACATTGCCCACTCTCCCCATCTCGGGACACGTCGTACGTTTTGTCAACCCATGTATTATCACACTTGCACAACCTACTGTTCCATGAACACCTACATCCTGCTCGTATTAGTGTCAGCAGATTCTTTCATACCTTGAATTTTTGGGGTCCCGCAAGGGACACTGTTATCCATGTTTAAAGTGTAGACCTTGCAGAACTCTCCCTCTGGTCCTTTCCTACCGGTGTTTTGGACAGTGGCAGTGTATTGATCTGTATTGCATGTCTGTATGTCTGTCCGGCCTAGCTGGGCAATGTGGGGGGTACAATGTTTCTTTATTGGACCTCCCAGTCACAAATGCCCGGGCTGTAAATATGTTACCCCTAATTGCTGTGAAGTAACCTATTTATGTGAATGTGCATATCTACAGTGACATATAGTTTGTTTTGTGTGTATGTGTATATATCACTACCTGTTGTTTGTGTATATATATCTATCTATATATATATCCGTAGTATATCCTTGTGTGTGTATATATATATATATATATATATATATATATATATATATATATATATATATATATATATATATATATATATATATATATATATATATATATATATATATCCGTATGGATATATATGTGTATGTAAATTAATATAGCTATGTGTATATATACATTTTTATCTATATATACATCTGTGTGTCCGTTAACCTATACATTTCCCGGACATGGACACTTACACATGCGTATTGGTTTTATCCCTGCTTCAACAGCATACTACTGCCTTAGTCATTCTGACATCGACACTTCACTCCGGTGAACTTGTGCTCAGTATATTGCACGTTATGCAGCGGACAGATTTCACAAGTTTTTCATGTCTGGGGTGCCGCTGCTAACTGGGTTGTGATAATGTCATTCGACCTATTCCTCGTATGCGCAGCCTATTATTCCTGCTACTGTGTTTGTTTCTGTACACATTCATATTATTACTGTTGATAGGATGTGTGCTTGTGTTACTGTGACTGTACGTCGACAAATTGTTGTCTTCATGTAGTTGTGTCTTTCTGCTTTTCCCGGTTTGGGGTTGTCACAGCAGAACTCCGTTCTGCTCATGGGTGGCGTATAGATTTTATGTGCCGGGCTGCCAGACCAGACGCACAACGTCCGACAATGATACACCCATTCACGCATGTCTCCACGCAAACGACGCTCTATCTGGGAATCGCAACTACATACTAGCTGACCTCCACGGGCCGCTCCATTGCACCCGGCGCAACATACCCTATCACTCCTGTGTCCATATTCGCATATCCATGGTATCTCCTGCACACCCGTGTTGAGTTTCCCTGCATAACAGCCATTATACACCTGATATCACAGCCATGACACACCTTTACACATTGCCCTCTCATGAGCGTTGGGGCCCTACACATATTTTGCACCGCCTCGTGTATTCACAGGCTCATCATCCATTCATATTTGCACATACGTGCCTTTCCTGGTGTTATGGATTACGAACGATTTGCGGGTTACAAGTGTAGGTGGTCGCAACATGTCCTACATTCCGTCTGTTTACAATGTTGACATAGCACTTCAACGATGTTATGGCCACTGGTACAGCTCTGCCTCTGGTGTGGAGAGCGGTGCTCTACCCACACTTGTGCAGCTTTATGTGACATACGCTGCGAGCACTTCATAATTCCTAACTTGCTCTGGATTCCCTTCACAACCCTTAGGTTTGCTTTCGTCTTTCAGCATTCCTAACATATATATATATATATATATATATATATATATATATATATATATATCTATAGATATATATATCTATATATATATATATATATATATATAGATAGATATGTAGCTATATAATTGCATATTTCTGTTATGTCTGTGGATATTCATCTATACACACATCTATCTAACTATATATATATATATATATATATATATATATATATATATATATATATGAAAGTTACAGCTGTAGAAGACAACATACATTTGCTATGCTAATAGCTGCGTACACCCGCGCAGGCCCACTTGCATCTACGTATTCTGAGTTACATATGTTTACAGGCATGTCTTTAGCATTACATGTGCCTTATTCCTTATGACAGTACCACTTTGATGGAATCCGGTTAACAGACCCATGCGAACGCGGTCACCTTTACATGTATAAATGTTGGCTTTACAGCACAGAGGCATTCATTACACAATTAATATGTGCTATAGTCGTACTTGCACCGGGAATGCCTTTAAGTTGGGCGGATGCTGTAACCACTACACTATTGGTGTTCTGGCTCATTTATATGTATAATAAAACAAAACACATCGACCACTGCATGAGTCAACAAAGGCACAGCAACTGGAACTTGAAGCAGAAAAAACTTTAATCCAAGGCACACCGACTGAGCGCTTTCACCAGTAAAACTGGCTTCAGAGTCATACAAACATACCCAGCTTCACAACTTTTAAATATCCGTTACCCACAATGAACCTGAACCAATTAATCAATTATAAAACAAATAAAATTAATTAAAATTCAGAACAATAATCACAACCAATGAGCATAAAATTGCAATAGAATGTCTGTCAAAAGTATTCAAATTGTAATAAAATTTTACACTTTCAACCTATGTATATATACTAAAAAGTATGTTTTATCTAATATATTAACTTAATACCTCTACCTATAATTAATAAATATCTTAATGAACTTGATAACATCATCTAACTATAGTTAATATTGGTATAAATACATAAAAAACAATAAAATACTAAATTAAATTATGAATGATGAATTGACCTATTCAAAACTATTGTCAATAAACTATGAAAACATCTGTGTGTGTAAATATATAAAAATCAACAATAAATGTGTCTATTCATATTGTTAATGTCACTTAAATCACATAGGCCCTATGTTTCAACTGAGGTTTCAATGAAATGTGCTCATTAAGACCAGGAAACCTCGTAGCGTTCAACCTGATCTGCCATTCCATCTCAAGCAATGCAACACTATTACTAATGTCACATATAACATTGGATTTCACTCGATCCACAATAAAAAATAAAAACTTATTAAAGTCACTACAACCTTTAGTGTGCAAATACAGTGCGTTGTGTTCATCCTTTCTCCTAATAGAACTACAATGTTCTCTTATTCTTTCCTTAAGGCTTCTTGTAGTCATGCCAACATAAAAAGCTTCACATGACATACAAGAAGCAATGTAAACACAATTCCTAGTGTAACAGTTGCACAGACCCGGACAGGCAATTGTACGCTTAAATCCAGCTACACACAGGTATGTTCCCTCCGCAATGTATCTACATCCTTTACAACACCCACACTTACCCATACGAGATCTCACATACCCATTACCTACCTTTTCTAACATGTCTTTCAAGTTGTTACCCCTACCAAAAACAATAACAGGGGCCTTACCCAAAACCATTTTTGTGTCCTTACTCAGAAAATATTCCCATAAGCTCCTAAGACTTGCACATAATTCAGATGACTTGTCATTGTATTTAAGTATAAACTTTGGAACACCCAACCCCATATTAGTGTTGTTGTTAACCTCAGGGGCTATTGATTCGTGACCTCTAGCTTTTAAAATTGGGATGTATTTGTTCTTTCTTTTTCTGTAGATTTCTCTTTTGATACTAGTTAACAAAGTCAAAGGATACCCCCTTTTGAGAAACATCCCTATTAGTGTAAATATTTATTTCCTAAAAAGCTTATCGTCACTTATGAGCCTAGACAAACGGACCATCTGGCCCTTTACTACACCCTTCCTTACATGGAACGGATGGCAACTTGAGTAGTGCAACATGGAGTTCGAATAACTTGGTTTCCTATAAATGGTACTTGTTAAGCCCATTTCAGATTTCGAAATGTTAATATCCAAATAATTTGCATAATTCATACTCCAATTGTATGTAAACTTGAGAAAATCAGTGGTATTGTTTAAGTACAAAACAATGTCCACCGCACTTTCTTCATTTCCTTTCCACAAAATTAACAAGTCATCTAAAAACCTGTTGTACAACAATATATTGTTCCAAAATCTAGATTCAAAAATGGGATGGGATACATTCCGAACACATATCTGACTGTACTGGACAGCACGTCCCCACAGTTGACGGTACAGATAATACTGTTCCTTTCAGCCTACATATTTCCTTATTGTTGTAGCTGTTTATATGCTCCTTCTGTTTCGTTTACATGCTTATTCTATTTCCTATCACATTTGGTATGTGAAATATGGACATACATTTTGTATGTGACTATTACATGCCTTGTTCATAGGTTCATAGGTTCATACTAGGCTATCTGCCCGAGGGCATTTATAAGCCTAGCCCATAGTTTTGTGGCTTACGCCACCCCTTTAGTTTGGAGAAACTATGCCCATTATTTTGCTGTGCCTCTGTCGAGCAGTGACACTGAGGTAACCCCTGGGGTGTATCTGCGATCTCCCATCCATTGGTCAAGATTCCTCTTGAACAAGGCCAGCGAGGTGCTCTGCCTCACATAAACCGGGATTTTGTTCCACAGCATAGGGAGTCTTTGGGTGATGAATCTATCCCTCCAGCACGTCCTATTAATAACCGTGTCGAGGTTTAAGTCTCCCGCCCTTGTGGCTCTGAGGGATCTAGATTTTTGAGATGAAGCATGTTCATCAAATCTGGGTTTGACATGGCCTTGTATGTCAGGCATAGGTCACCTCTGAGCAAGCGGTAAGCAACTGAATATAACTGGAGTTCTTTCAGTCGGGCAGCATAAGACAGATTTTGAGACCCTTTATCCTTTTGGTGAGGAACTTTTGTGGCCTCTCCAGCTGCTGCAAGTGTCGGGTCAGATACATTCGAATGGGGCATTGTACTCGATCATTGGTCTGATGAGTGATGAGTATAGGGAGACTATGACTTCCCTTGATCTAGATGTGAATCCCTTCATGATAAGGTGGGCAATGTAGAAGGTCTTCCTAACTAATTTAGCAATATGAGTGTCGAATGAAAGGCTACTGTCAACCTGGGTTCCCAGGTCCCTAATAACTTCTTCTGTGTTCAGGGGATTGCCACCTATATGGTAGCTAGGGGTAACCTTATTTTTCCCGAAGGGTATGACTATGCATTACTTGGCATTTAACTTTAGGCCATGGCTCTGGCACCAGTTATCCGTTTCTGTGAGACCCTTCTGAAGGATATCTGTGTTGGATGTGTTTTCAACTACAGCGCCCAGTTTGCAGTCATCTGCAAACTTTGTCAGCCATAACCCTCCTGTGTTTGCTTGTACTTCAGAAAAGTAGATGCCAAACAAGAGTGGGCCCAGGACTGAGCCCTGTGGGACACCACTTGTGACAGGCTTTGAGTCTGACATGGCGCCAGCAACTCTGACCCTGTGGGTTCTGTCACTCAGCCAGTTTGCAACCCATCTTGTAATGTATGGGTTTACATTTAAGTTGATGAGTTTTCAATGATACCCGAGTGAGGTATTGTATCAAAAGCCTTCGCCAGGTCTAGGTAGGCTGTATGGAATGCCTTTCCTCGTCAATGGCCTTGGTGACTGTTTGAAAAGTCAACCAAGTTTAAAAGGCATGATCTGCCTTTGACAAAGCCAAACTGGGTTGGATCCAAAGTCTGCAAGTTCCCTATGTCTTTATTTATGAGATCCATTATGATCCTCTCCATGGCTTTGCAGATAAGGCTTGTCAAGCTAATGGGACGGTAATTTCCAGGGTCGGTGGAGGCACCGCCTTTGTGGAGTGGGACCACAGTCGCTGCGCCACTCCTGGATGCGTATCCGGAGGTGAGACTAAGATTAAACAGCTGTCCTAACTGTGGGTTTAATTCCTCGTTGAGTTCATGGAGCACACAGCCGGGGACACCATCAGGTCCCATGGATGCTGTGTTCTTTGCCTTGGAGAGAGCAGTTCTCACCTGGGCGTTAGAGATGTTTGGGGGGCTACAATCATTTGGTATAGATATCTCTCCTTTAGGGGGGGAGGGGGGGGGAGAAGTTTGCACTGAACCTGTCAGCCAGTATGTTGGCAATGTCTGTAGGATCAGTAATCTTCACATCATTTTGAACTAATTCTGAGCATATCTGGGAGTTTCCTCCTAGGTTTCTGACATAGCTAAAGAATGCCTTATGGTTGTCTTTAGAGTCCTTAGCTATTTTTTTCTCAAAATTATGTGGGATATGATTCAGACATACGGTCGCTAGATATGTACATTTATCATGTATTTTGTTATGGACACATCTGCCCAGCTGTGTACCCTCCCTCACATTATGGATCAGCTGGTGACCCTAACCATTGGGCTGGACATACCTACTGGGGGCTCGCTAACATATGATGCGTTTCACTTCCACTTGGTATAGCTATCTACACTGTGTTGGACTACAGCCACACGGTCTTCCATGTCATTTGTTCGCAGGATAGGGACCCATTATTCCCTACCGTGCATTTGTGTTTGCTTCTTCATTTTGTGTTCGCAGGAACCTTCTTGTATGCTTTGCATACATTTCAGTATCCACGGTCACTGATAGACGTGATTACTATCTTGCAACTTGTTGTATGCAAGCATTTTAGGTTGCACTTCGACAGCTGGCATTTCCACGCCTCCATGCAGCATTTCGACATGCCCTATGCACTCGCGTTCCTTTCCTGTGCATGTGGCTGTGGCGGCAGCGTGCCTTCATTAATATGCATTTGCCGCTACTGCGCCATCTTCACTCCGCACTGTCGGCGCAAGCCTACCGCCGTCCTTGCGCCAAGCTTCATGAATCCCGGGGATGGTTTAAACTGTTTTAGAACAGTTCTGGCTAGAAAGCAATTAAGCACAAGTGTTTAGTTTACATAACAGTGAAGTGATTCACCTGTTCACTTTCCGCTGCTATAACTTAGATACTTATTCATACTTATTTTAGTAAAGTACTTCTTGTAAGACCTATTTTATCACATCTGAGTATCTGAGTCTGTGACATCATGCTGGATGAGTTCATAAAAATTACACCCATCGCTGGCTTTAGGCACCAGCAAACCCTGCAGTCAATGCCCCCCCCCCTGTTCCTGGCAGTGGCCCCCAACCATATTTATCTTGATATTTTATGTCTGTCAAACTAACAGAAGTTTGTACAGCAATTGTGTATACTTAAAGCAGGTGGGTAATAACTCTAAATTGTTTACCTCTCCTTTAAAATTCAAAGATATCTCTGGTTATAGTAACAGTGTTTTATCAAGTAACAGGATTCATAATCCTATTAAATATTTTACCACTGACATAGTGCCTCTGGCTTAGTTAAACTCTGCTTGGTGGATATTCTCTCCACTAAAACTAGTAACATAGCTAGCTTTAGATACCTGCAATACCTGTGCCTGTATCATCCTTGACTGTGTGGGGGTCCTACAAAAGTAGCTGATGTATAAAAAAAAATATTTATTTTCTGATTATGCTCTTTAAACTGAACAGGGCTGACCTTGGTAGGATAAAGCTGATAATGGCCTCTGCTCTCAACTGCACCCATTCTAAACCCTGCTCAGATTGTGTGTGTGTGTGTGTGTGTGTGTGTGTGTGTGTGTGTGTGTGTGTGTGTGTGTGTGTATATATATATATATATATATATATATATATATATATATATATATATATATATATATCTGTGTGTGTGTGTGTGTGTGTGTGTGTGTAGAAAGCTGCCATAGGTTATGGGGGGGGGGATTGGGATTACTTCTTTAAGTTTTATTACAGTCAAACCATAGAGTTGTGCACATGAAGTCACTACAGATTTTGTTTGGGCTGATGACAGTGTGGTCATTGTTTCTTTCACTTTTCTCACTGACCTCAGAGGTGTACAAAAAGGTTACTATAGCTTGTGTAGGGGTAGTGTACTGTCTAGGAGCAATACATTACTGTAATGGTTTACTATCAGAATCTGGAAGCAGACTCGGTCGAATGATTACATCATCCACCCACATCCCCAAAAACTGACAGCCTCGAACATCGTAATACAAATCGAATGCAATTTCTGGACGAGTAGTAACGTATTGAGATTGGGGTGAGATTTGTACTTCGACAATATCAGAATTCGACATTGTCACCGTTAGACCTCCGGGCTTCGTTCAAAGTGGATTCAACTGAATCCACTTCCAGATTCTAATTGTAAACCTACTGTAATCATTTTTTTTTCAATTTTATATCAGGCAGGCATACAGGTACCTGCCTTTGATGGGTAGGATTGAGGAGTGAGGAGGCATCCTATGCAAATGTATGCCAGCACTCACTTGAAACACCTGACTGTAGCAATTTGAACCTCTGCTTTCTACACCAGAGGGATGCAGAGGCAGTGACTGTCATTTGGGGGGGTGGTTTAAAGAGACTCCCAGACTGGAACTATGCATCCAGACAACAAATGGCTGGTTAGTTTGTTGTGAGCTACTGTTTTGTTATCTTTGAATATTAAAGCCTTGGGCACAACTTATGTCTTCCTTGAACAAAAAAAAAAAGACATTCTTTTCTTACTCATAGTTTTTGTTTAGGACACCACTGGATTAAAAGGTTGGGAAAATGCTCTGAAATGCATCCCAGAACACCTATAACCCTATAGCTTCTTGGGCCTTGACGTACCTGAGTTATTTCCTAAATGGTTGTTACTGTGCTATCTTGGTCAGGAAAGGTGTACTGAAAGGATGCAATGAAAACTTAAGCTGAACAGCAACGCTGAATTTCTTTCCCTAATCATAATTTCTATTCAAACCATCAATGGATGAAAAGATTATGTAAAATGAAAAAAAGGCATATAGACAGCATTTCACCCAAGTCCAGACCTATAGAGTTGCTATAATGTATCATTGTTATAACTAAAATGCAAGTAACTGTGAAATTCTCACTGTGAGATGGCGAACATAGTGTGGTACATAGACCTGTTGTTCTGTAAGAGCCTTATAGCAACAGTTCACTCTATACATACTACTCCTCAAAGTTTGCAGCATGAACTAAAAGGCTACTTCAGAGGGGTGGCAGTGACAGGGCGATACTCTGACGGATGTGCCTAGGGGGCCCCTGAACCTTTGCTTGGGGCCCCCATTATGCTAATACCAGCCCTAAGTCCACCTTTCAATGTTTTCAGCAAGTGTATGTTGGCCTTACCATGGTGCAGTGTCACCTGAAAGAAGCCTGGCACACTGGCCCCATGGAACTCTATTGCTGATTTCTCTCTCTGTCTTATCCCACAGGCTTGTTTTTTTATCCACCTGCAATATTAACTTACTGCGCATGAGCACCTTGCCCTTTTAGTAACATCTTAAGATACTAAATTAATCCTTCTAGTGCTTGAATGCAATATGGTATTTCATACCAATCTTATTTTTACAGAATCCTTGTCTTAATGTTTTAGCACCTTACTGGCTTTGTAGATACTCTGTGTGAATATCCTCTCCTTTTTTGCTAACATCTTGAGATGCTAAAACTAATCCTGTTACTTCACATGTACAAGATGGCAATTTGTACTTGTTACTGCTATTATTATTGTTACAGTAGTGCTTTGTGTTGAACAAACACAAAATGGACATTTTTAAGTTTGGCAGTCTTAATATAACAGGTCCAAATATGCTACTTAAGGATAATTCATACATACTAAAGCTGACATGCAAGCCAGAATTCGTAGACAAGACTGAAACATCATAGCTACCACTTTTTTAGATAAACTGTGCTGCTCCACTATTCAACAATTCAAGTCTTGCATATTCTATGTAGTGATACATTTAATTTACAGAAAACTTACATTGCAGTGCAAATACCTAGCGCTCTTCCCCCTACACACACAAAGAAATGCACATACATACTCACACATACGCACATACTTGCATGCATGTATAAAACCAACCACACATATAGTTATGCTGACAATACAGCGACACGGGAAGATTACCTACAATAGTTATCTATAACATTTCCACAAGAAAAAATACTACTAGCTGATGTCAATAACTACTGGTTGGTCATAACCTCTAACTCCCCTACATTTAGAATGAACTTATACAGTTTCACACAACTAATTAATAGTCCTACACATTATAGCAAGATGCCAAATTCCTTATTAGACTGGATCCGAGCATCAGACCCTGGCAAATTCATCACCAGAGGTACAATGTCAGACTCCCTCAGTACCATCTCCCAATCTATATAAACCAAACATTTCACACATCCACTCAGTCTGCATGTTCATAAAACAACATTTACCTTGTTCGAGTTTAACCCAAAAATCATCATTACTACCCTATCAGTTACTAACTGAAACATCCTAAAAATACTCCCCTTAGATGTTGCAGTAAATTAATTCAAGACAACTTTCCTAAATATCCCAAATAGCCTTGCACCTCCATGAAAGTAATGACTAAAACAAATAATGCAATTTGGCTCTCCACAAAGAATAGCTTGCTAATGCACGATAGATAAAAAAACATGGAACAAATGGCAAAAATATAAAATATCACAATATTCAAAAACTTCAGAATGCTCCTCAACCATACTAAAAAGCAAATAAAAGTCACTGAGAGTACTCCCAGCAATGCAAGGTTATAATGCCTTTCACACCTTCAGACCAGCTACTACACAGGAGGGAATTAAAGGTGGAGGAGTCTCAGTCTATATTAAAACCAACCTCACACACAGGCTAGTTGAAGTTTATGACCCACTGGAACTCACACGTGCAACTCACTGCAAACAGGGTTTTGTACCATATCCTTACAACCTACGGGTCTCCCTCCATATCCCAGGAAACCCATACTACCTATCTCAATGTACTACAGTCCCTCACTGTTCAGCCCAATACGATATTCATGGAGGAGCTCAACTACCCCTCTATAGTTTGGGAATACTACTCCATATCTAATGTACACTAGCAATTTCTAAACTGTTAATACCAATGTCCTAGAAAAAGAAGTTATGTTCTTACCATAACGTTCCATGTGGCGTGTTCATCTCGCCTTTGTTCATACACGTGGGTTCAGAGTCGATCCTCGGCACCGAGTCGGCTGCATAGCAAAGCTCTGCATCTTACAGAAGCTCGAGACCAGGCTATATCCCACAATCCTCCCTGCCATTACTCAGATCTAGTTTGCAAGTAAACCAGACCAACCAAAAACCTCAGGTGCTAAGACTACACACTGCCACAGAACTCAGAGACACTCTCTCACTTAACAAATTAACTAAGGGTAGTGAAATACACCCCATGAGGCAAGAAACAATATACCCGGAAGGGGTTAAGGCATTTTGACCAGACTCTAGTCCTACTCGTTCTTCCAAACACGTGAGGGAGGGAAGGGAGGGAATGTATGAACAAAGGCGAGATGAACACTCCACATGGATCGTTATGGTAAGAACATAACTTCTTTATGTGAGAGTGTTCAATCTCGCCGTATGTTCTTACACGTGGGTAGCGTCCCTAGCTCCATCACCCCGAGTGACTCATGGAAGAACGTTCCTAAGCACAGTGGAACCAAAAGATGTCCTGTCTTTGGAGGCTTTGGCAACCCTATAATGAGCGATGAAAGTATGTGGTTTAGACCACGTGGCTGCTGCACAAATCGTATCCAAAGGCAGACGAGCTGCATGAGCCAAAGAAGTGGAAATGGATCTGGTAGAATGGCCCTTAGGTTTGGCAGGCAAGGCCTGATTCGACTTCGAATATACAAAGGCTATACAATCAGTAAGCCATTTAGATAGTGTACGTTTTGTAACTGCCATGCCCTTTTTATTGTCTGCAAATGTGACAAAAAGCTGATCTGTTTTCCTGTAATCTTTAGTCCTATCCAAATAAAATCTTAGTTGTCTGTGGACATCCAACTTGTGCAGCATATACTCCAACTTGCTGGTATGGTTCTTGAAAAAGGTAGGGAGTTCTATGGACTGGTTAATATTCGTGACAGAACATACTTTAGGAAGGAAAGACAGATTTGTTCGTAAGGAGACTCTATCTGGGTGGAAAATTAAGTAAGGCGGCCTGACTGATAGTGCTTGCATCTCTGAAACTCTTCGAGCTGAAGTAACAGCTACGAGAAAAAGTGTCTTCCACGACAAGAACTTCAGGAGGCAAGACGAGGCTGGTTCAAAGGGTGGCAACATTAGTTGTGACAATAATAAATTTAAATTCCATGGGAATAAAGGGTCTCTGACAGGCGGTCGAAGATGGAAGGATCCTTTCATAAAAGCCTTACAAAGCCTGTGGGACATAATAGGAGAACCGTCCTCACCAACATGGTAGTTGGATATGGCCGCCAACTGTAATCTTAGTGTGGAAGTAGAGGCTCCTTTGTGAAAAAGGATAGATAGAAATTCTAGAACTTTATGTAAAGGAGCTACTAGGGGGTCCAAGTGTTGGCTAGATGCCCAGTATACAAAGCGTTTCCATTTACTCCTGTAGAGTTTTGTAGTGGAAGCTTTATGAGAGGCAACCAGTATGCATTGAACTGCCGGAGAAAGTAGATCAGATCTGGCTAGGCAGGGAAGTGGAGCAGCCAAGTTGCTAGTTTGAGGGATAGAAGAGACGGGTGAGGAACTCCCGATGAATGGGTCAGTAGATCTGGTACTGGGTCCAGGATCCACGGTTCCTCTGTTTGATGGGCTCGAAGAAAGGGGAACCATATCTGTCGAGGCCAGAATGGGGCTATGAGTATAATTGTCCTTTCCAGGTTCCTGGCTTTCTGAAGAAATTTGGGAATCAAGGGGGTAGGTGGAAATGCATATAGGAGACCTGGGGGCCAATCGTGTATCAGTGCATCCCTGGGGACATCCCCCGGAGGGGGTAGAAGGACAAAATAGCTTCTGCATTTGGCATTCATCGAGGAAGCAAATAGATTGCAGCAAGGCTGGCCCCATCTGCGGAAAATTCTTTCCACCACCTGTGGATTGAGGGACCACTCGTGAGGTAACAGGATGGCTCTGCTCAACCTGTCCGCAATGACGTTGGATGACCCCGGGATGTGCACTGCTATCAGAAAGCGACCCGTGGACTCTGCCCATTGCCAAATTCTCATGGCCTCTCTGCATAATGGGTAAGATCTGGTTCCCCCCTGTTTGTTTATGTACCAGACTACAGACATGTTGTCTGTCTGAACTGCTACTGTTCCTAGAGGTAGGAGGGTTTGAAAGTGTTGCAATGCCAGGAACACTGCCCTCATTTCCAGAACATTTATGTGCAGGTTGTATTCCATGTTGGACCATTCCCCTTGGACTGTTCTTCCCTGAAATAGTCCCCCCCACCCTATCAGAGAAGCGTCCGTGGTTATCGTGGCCGTCGGATTGGGTAGAACAAATGGACGACCCATAGCGAGGTCCTGACTGTACACCCACCATGAGAGGTCTCGTTTGCAAGAATCTGTTATCAGAATCTTGTGCGCTAGGGGTAACTGTTGGAACGACCACTGCATGAACAGCAGCCATTGGAGGAGCCTCATGTGCAATCTCCCCATAGGAACAGCAATCAGGGACGCTGCCATGAGTCCCAAAACCTTCAACACTAGTTTGGCCAGGGCTTTCCTGCTTTGCAGTAGAAGAAGAACCTGTTCCTTGAGGGATGAAGCCCTTATGGGAGGGAGCTTTACCAGTGTTAAATGTGTATCTAGGTCTGCTCCGATGAACGAAATATGCTGTGAGGGCAGTAAGGCAGATTTTTCGAAGTTTATGGAAATTCCCTAGTTGGGAACAAAGGTTGACTGTGTAGTCTCTGGCTTGTATGAGGCGACACTCGGTGTCTCGAAATTGAAAGTGACTGGCTCCCAGCCGGAAGCGCAGGTGATCTCTGGACGGTCTGGCCATTTTGATGTGGTAGTATGTGTCCTTGAGATCTAGCGAGCACATCCAGTCGTCCTTCTGTAAAAATGGAAGGATCGATTGAAGCGTGACCATCCGAAACTTTTCCTTCTTCACGAAGGTGTTGAGATTGCTGAGATCCAAAATCAGTCTCCAGTCCCCTGTCTTTTTTGGAACTAAAAAGAACCTTGAGTAAGTTCCGGATCCTCTTTGGTCCGCCGGGACTGGTTGGATGACTCTTTTTTCGAGCAGCTTTGAAATTTCTATTGCTGCTGGGCCTCGCAGATGGGGTGGCACATCTGGAAACCTGCTTTGTTGGGGTGGAGTTGATATGAAGGGGATTTTGTATCCTCTGGTTACAATGCTTTTTACCCAAGAGTCCGAGGTAAGAGTTAGCCAGGCCTGTGGGTATAAAGCCAAGCGACCCCCGACTGCCTCCAGAGCAGGACAGTCGGGCCCCCATTCAGGAGTGCTGGAAAGGCTTACCAGGGACAGGATCCCTGTCGCCTTGATTCTGCGGACCCCCTCTGCCGCCGGGGCGACGTCTTCCATTTCTAACCCCCCCCTCTGCCTCTGGGGGGGGCATCACTCTGTGTGGCCTGGAAAGATCCCTGAGTTTTACGGAACCACATTTTTCCGCCTCGTTGCCCTTTGGGGTACGGTCTAGTTGGAGCGGAAAAACAGACTCCGACAGCAGACAGAGTCTTTCCTTCTTGCTCACACCGAGTTAGTGTCTCCTTCACTTTGGGCCCAAAGAGGGTGGCACCATCAAAGGGGGCGTTGGCGAAGGAAAACTTGAAGGCTTCCACAAATGAGCACAGCCGCATCCAGTATTGTCTTCATAGAGCAATCGCTGAAGCTGCAGCTCTACTCGATCCTTCAGCCGCATACGAGATGAGCCTCATGGATGAGTTCACTATGGAGGTAAGGGTGTTAAGCTGTGCTGTTACCTTATCTGAAACAGCAGCATCTGTGTTACCCTGGAAGGTATCTCCCAGCTCCTTGATGAGATCCCTCTGCAGACATGTAAAATGTGTCAAATAGTTTAGCGAATGCATGGAAAAAGTCGCTGAACTAAAAATGCGCTTCCCATATCTGTCCATAGTCCTAGAATTCTTATTAGGAGGATGAACAGAAGAGGAAGTTTCAGACATCTCCTTTTTAGTGGCTGCCGCCACCACCATAGCGTCGACCAGAACTCCCTTGGTGAGATAAACCTTATCCTGGAGGGCGGTGATAAATTTGCTCGGTTTTCGAGGGACCGGTTCCACTGTGTCCGGTGTCTCCCACGCCCTTCGAGCAATTAAATCCATTAACTCATCGAAGGGCGGAGTAACCCAGGAGGTAGAAGGTTGAGCACCAAAAGCCTTCAGCAGCACTGACTCGTCCTTAGTGGGGGCTAGGGACTGCCAATCACCCCTCTGTTTTAAGATCTCCAAGATGTCCGCAAATGAGACATCCTCAGAGGGGGATTTTGGGGACCCCTCTGCCTCATCCAAGTCAGTGTCAGATGTTAAGAGATTCCTGTGGGGAATCTAAGTGCCTCCTCTTGCACAGTCTTTTCCTCGGAACCTCATCAGAGGGGGCTTCCGGTGAGGCCTCGAGGAACAGGGGGCACCCTCTGGGGGTGGCTGAGGCAATGGTGCTCTATGCTTTGGATGGGTCGTGGGGGCAGAAACAGAGAGCGGCCCCTTAGGGGAGGGAGAAGACGTCTCCGATGAAGTGGTTGTTGTGCAGACAAAACCTTCCTCATAAGGTCAAAACCCCTGAACCCCAGGCCGAGGACTCCTCCGGTTCCGAAGAACATGGAAGCATTCCAGACACGGGGGCCATGGGCCTCGACCCCGAGGACGGAGCCAAGCCAATCTGCGCCGAGGCCCTGAAAGGGAGAGTCGGCACCGAAAGGTCGGTACGACTCTCGGTCCCAGAACCGAGGAGAGATCCTTGGCTCCCCGACTCACCTACAGGTTCCGAAGGAGTCGAAGTCAATGGTGTCGATCGCGCAATGGACGGTCTCGGCACCGAGGGCTCCACTATCATCGGCTCATCCTCTCCCGGCTCCGAAGACTGGATGGGTCTCGAAGGAGGACCTGTTGGAGATAAAGGGAGGCCTTCTAGTTTCGACACCAATTGAGAGGAAACTGCAATCAACTTGGAAAGGGCCGTGTTCTCCATAAGTTTCTGCATGACACGATCCACATCTGTATCGGATTACGGTCTGGAAGATAGGGTTGAAGGGGCCGAAGATGGCACCAACCGATGAATGGATGGTAGCGGTAGCTCCGACACCGGTTCCAAGACCTAGGGCTCAGTGAAAGACAAACGTTCGACGCTCGGCCCCGAAGTCTGTGGAACCGGCGAACGAACCTTCGAAGATGAACTCGGAGCCGATGACATGGGCTCCGACATCTTCGACCCCTTCGAGGACTTAGAAGCCTGGTCCGATTTGTCCAAAGCCTCCTGTAAGGCAGGCTTAAGTAGTCCCCTATCTATAAGTTTCCTGCGTCTATAGGTCATGACCCTGCCGCTGAAGAAATGGCATATAGAGCAATCCTCTTATAGGCGGAGAGGGCCAAGACAGTAGACGCAGGAAGTGTGGTTGTCAGTGATGGACATTTTCTGTCCACACTGACATCTTTTAAAGCCGGATTTGGCTTTCTCTGACATAACCGGTAGAAGTAAGACACTCTACTATGGAAAAATTTTAAGACACTAGCTATAATAACTAAGTAAATATTTGTATATTTATATATAAGTATGCTATATATATATATATATATATATATATATATATATATATATATATATATATATAAGTATGTTATAAGTTGGAAAAAAGGAAGGTAGGCCACAAAAGGGAACCTATAAAAATATGACAGGATTAACTATAATAACACACACACACTAGCACTATATCAAAAACTAACTTTAAGAACTTTTAAGAACTTTTTAAACAAGAAAGATAAGAATCTTATCTGTAATAACAAAAATATCTCTGGTCCGAGCTCTCGTCGATGTGATCTGTTGCAGCGGCAAACTAGATCTGAGTAATGGCAGGGAGGATTGTGGGATATAGCCTGGTCTCAAGCTTCTCTGAGATGCAGAGCTTTGCTATGCGGCCAACTAGGAGCCGATCCTCGGCTCCGAACCCGCGTGTAAGAACATATGGCGAGATTGAACACTCTCACATCAGTTGTTCCATTCTCCTATTAGGGGTACAAACATCCTTGACCTTGTGCTCAGTTCCTCAACCAATGTAATGTTTTCACTCGGCAGATTTTACTATAAGGCCGTATTACTTGAAATAAAAATTAAATCTAGGGATCCAGTGAAACCAAAAACCTTTAGGAACTATTCCAAGGCTAACCTCTCTGTGGTAAGCAATACCTTGGCTAAATTCCAAACAAACCCAAACCCAGTAAACACCATAGTGTACGCTAAGCTATTTACAAAATCTCTGCACAGCCATATTGATAGCTGTATAGAGCAAGCTGTGCCCACTTGTATTACGACTATGACAAACTGAAAAAAAAAATAGCCACACTGGTAGAATTGCAATATCAGGCAGTTATACAACAAAAGAAAAAAAAAATCTTGGCCAAGTGTAGGAAGAACAAAGCCATACATACATAAAGTCCCATGACCAATCTAAACAGGAAGCTTAGAGGGTTAATTAATACTTCAAAGACTAAATTTAAAGAAAAAATAGTTTCTCAGCAAAGGAAAACCACAAAGCTTTCTCCAGCTATGTCCATAAGCTCAGGGGAAATACACAACAATGTGTAGAACATGTTGTAAATGGCATCACTCACACTGAACTAGAAGCCATTGCCAACCTTTTGGCTGACAGGTTCAGCTCAAATCCCCCCCCCCCCCCCCAGCAACAGTACAAAGGAAATACCGCATACTACAATTCCCCCCAACCATTATTAGGGAACAGGTCATTAATGTACTTTCCACGGCCAAAAACACTGCACAGATGGGTCCCGATAACATCCCAAGATGTTTACTAAATAGCATGAAGCATGACCTCCCTGGTCCACTTTAATCACTTTTCAAATGGAGCCTACCGTCCCACTTTGTGCCCAAGGAAAGAAAGATGGCTACAGTCATTCCTCTGCACAAAGGAGATCCAAACATTGAGCTGGTTAACTACAGGCGCATGTCTTACCAGCTTCATATGTAAGGCCATGGAAAGAATCATCATGAACATGACAAATGAGGCCACAGATAACCTGCAAATACTACACACAGTTCGGCTTTGTTAAAGGAAGGTCATGCCTCTTAAATCTGGTGGACTTTTTTGAGAGGATCACCAAAGCACTGGATATAGGTAAGACTGTGCACACAGGTTAACTCCACCTAGCCAAGACCTTTGATACAATATCCCACTCAGGCATTATTGACAAGCTCACTAATTTTTGGTATAAACTCTTATCACCTGCTGGATAGCCAACTTCCTCAATGACAGGACCCAGGAGGTCAAAAAAGGTAAGGCCATCTCCACCAAGATACCAGTCACTAAAGGAGTACCCCAAGGCTCAGTACTGCACCTGCTCCTTTTTGGCATTTATTTCTCTGAAATGGAAGCAAATGCTGGAGGTTTACGGCTGACTAAGTTTGCAGATGATTGCAATCTGGGGTTTGTCATCGACTCCCCTGGAGATACTAGTAGTCTGTCTCTGACTAACAACTGATGCCAAAGCCATGGTCTTAAATTCAGTGCTAAAAAATGTATAATTGTACCCTTTGGAATGTCAACCATCTTGGCTAATTACCATGTTGATAATACACCCCTAAGAGTCGAGCCAGTGGTTAGGGATCTGGGTACATAAATAGACTGTAACCTTACCTTCTACCACCAAGTGGCCACAGTAGTGAGGAAATCCTTTTATGTTGCATAACTTATATGTAATGACATGATATCTAGGTCCAAAAATGTCATTATCCCACTGTACTCTGCCCTTATCAGACCAATCACAGCGAACAATGTTCCCTTCGGTATGTACCTGACCAAGAATATGCAGCAACTAGAGCAACTTCAGGGGTTACAAAAGAATACAAGGCATAACAAATATGCCTTACGCAGAGTGCCTTAAAGCCCATTCCATCTACTCAGTATCCTATAGATTGCTGAGGGGTGATCTTTGCCTGGCTTACAAGACATCTGCAAATCCCAAACTTATGACTCTCCTGCATATTTGCAAGTCAAAGAGTAGCAGAAATACAAGGTGTAGCTACCAGAATTTTGTCTGTCACTTAAACAGAATACGCTGGAGAGACAGATATGTGCCCCAGAGAATGCTCCTCCTATGTAACAGGCTTCCCATCCATGTGAAGCTGAGTTTATCTATTACCCAGATTAAGTGTAACCTAGACCAATGGATGGGGAATAGGAAATTTATACCAGGCCAGGCACCCATGTCCCTTATTGACCGAGGTAGCTTATAAATTCCTTCTCTCAATGTCCTGTTTGGATACAGGACATCGCTATTCTTTCAGAAAAACTTGGCTAAGCTTAGAAAGGCCCTTCTAGGTCGTTAGCCTAGTCACAACAATGAATCTATTAATAAATGAAGACAAAAACTATAGAATAACATTAAGAATGAGTAAACACAGCCCTAAAAAGATCTGGTCAGCCATTAAAAAAATCTTACATCCTTGGCAAAAATTCAGCCTTAACCCCTCTCCCAAAAACTCACCACTCAAAACTGCAAAAGAATTCAAATCTTATTTCATAGACAGTCCAATGTCCCTAAGCCAGGGGTTCCCAAAGTGTGCACCATGGCGCCCTGGGGAGCTGCGGCTTCCTAACAGGGGAGCCGTGATCTAATAAGCTTAGCCACAAAATAAACCTCAAACTAATAAGCTTAAGCTTATTAGTTTACGGTTTATTTTGCGGCCCTGCTAAAGGTTAAGTCTATAACACTTCTGTCTCAACTTCTACTTTGCCAAGCCTAAGAGTTTACCTTCTAATCTAGAAGTTATCTAAATTCATTACCAAACCCTGCATTACTTTCCATATTTAGTCAGATTATCTTTAGGTCCTTTAAAGCATTTTATCTGCCAATCAAACAATGTATTCTAATGCCTCCGAAATTAAAGTTTGTTTGCCTCAGACCAAAGATGCTTGTACATATTAATACAGTGAAGGATATGGGAGATTGGATTTCGTTTTCTTCCTCTTCAGCTTCTTTTGGTTGGTTGCTGCAACACCGGCTGGTTCTACACTGAAGGTTTGGATTGGCCAGTGTCCTAAGCCCACACCTACTGTTTTTAATAATATATGATGTAAAGCTATTCAGAAATGGGAAGTCGAGCTAGTACTGGTGAGTTTAAGAGAGTGAGGAAGAAAAACAAAATTAGTAGATAGTGAAATTCCAGCATCTGAAACACTGGTAAATCAGGAAGTGAAAAAGTGAGGTGCTGTCAGTTTTCAGCCAGGGAGCAGAAGAGACTGAAACGTAAATAAGGCAGTCAGGTAAACTCAAGAAATATCACTGGCTGTGGTTTACAGTACAGTATCAGTTACAGGAGAGGTATTAGTAACTTACGGAGGACTTTAGTAGTGCAGAATTCAGTCACTTTTTTTTTATTTATTTGGTAGTTGGAAGAGGTTATGCCATTTAACTGCTTGGGAAGCATCCATCTGGAGTAGCTAAGACAACTGTACGCGACAATAAACATTGAATAATTATCTGCAGAAAGAATGCTGTTAAGTACATCAGTGTATGTCAGCTGTTGCAGAGTGTAGGGTTAAGTATGGCAGGAGCGTTATGCCAGGGACCACAGATGGTTGCATTGGGTCAGCACCTAAGCTGGTTAACATCAAATTAAGCAAATTTGTACAGTCATATGTAGAGGAGGCATACACCGATAATCTATTTGAATTATAGAGTAAACAGTAAGATAACGGGTGTCATGTTTTAGTAGACAATGATTTTGATGGCCAGGACAGGATTTTTACAGTTGACAGTTAATTACTTGGGTAGTAACAGCAAGCATCACAACCGTTTATTTAATCAGCTTTTGTGACTTGCGAGTGGGTGTGTTCTCTCAAGTGTAAAATTTCAAACATTTTTCTGAACCATCTTTATGTAGTGATAAAGCAACTGCATATTATACATTGTTTTGTACAGCATATCTAGAGATGATGCAACCGTATACCCAAATGCAGAGGGGTGCACAACTGCAGCTTGTCGTAAATAGGGAAAACCAATGAATGGTTAATATGTTAAGTAAGAAGAATCCTCCTAATTGACATTTTTAACTTTTTTGACTTGGGATTTCAGCAAATGTGCTATTAACTAGCTAATGGAAAACACATTGCAACAGATGGTTAAAATATTTACATATAAACAGTTACAGAATATATTAGTCATAGGAGATCATGAACAAGGTTCTGCCTGATGAAGGAGTTGAGATCAATGCATTTAAAAGTAGTATTTATGTCGATTGTACTGGTTACTGACGACGACAAAATGCATGTAAGATGCGTAAAACTGTGAAGCTTCTTTGAAGTGATTAGATTTACATTCTTGACCAAGATCATGGGGGAGCACATGCCATAATTTAATTGCAGTCTACGAGTTTGGGAGATATTTAGCACAAGTCTGATGTTCTGAATATTGATAGATAACCTCCCTCCATGTATCAAATTGTCTGAGCATTCCTCAAGAGGAAGCCAGCTGAAATTTTCATATAGCAATCGATGTTCAACAGAGGGGATTTGAGGACAAACTTAGCAGTGTTATTTAAAGTGGATTTGATTATTATTTTATGTATGTATTTATTTTTGCATCATGTTTTTTGATTGTTGTATAGTAGCTAAGTTGAGGACAAGAGTACTTCTGTTCTGTTTGCCATCAAAGCCTCTAACATAAGGATATTACACCCCTGAAGCAAGCCATGAGTTAGGTATTTATATACTTTGTGACTGCAGCAACATAATCAGTTAATTAAAGTCCTGAGTTTAGCAATAATGTCTAGGTAGTTAAACAGAGTTACTCTTTCTAATGCTAGAAAATCAGTTTTGGGTGTTTACTAATGCATATACAAGGTACTGAACTGTTTCTCCTCTTTGGAAGTAAAACTGGCTATCTTTATTATGACAAAGGGAAATACTGCCAGCCCAGCTAGCTGGAAGTTTGTAAATGATTATATAAAAAATGTCACAAAAAGGAAATACTGGCCAGCCCAGCAATCTGGAATTTTGCAAATAATTATAGGTCATTTGTGAATGTTAATATGATTTACATAGAAGTGTGACAGAAGGAGATACTAGCAGCACAGCTATCTGGAATTTTGTAAATAGTTATGTCATTTGTGAATACCAGCAAGATGCAATTGATTGTGTTACCACTACATTAGAACTGTATGTTGTCTGTATATCAAGCTGCTGGTACAGAAGTGTGTGTGTAAAGTACTGAGCTTGAGAATGTGTCCACAGTGTGTCCTACTGGGAAAGAACAGAAATGTATATAAATAATTGTACCTGTCACCTCACAGTAAGACGCTGTCTGGTTCGATTCTCAACTAGAGCGTCTTCTGCGTGGAGACATGCGTGAATGGGCATATCTTCGTTGAAGGTTGTGCGTCAGGGCTGGTAACTCGGCACGTAAAAATCAACTACCAATCATTAGTGGACCGGAGTTCCGCTGTGGCGACCCCTAACCGGGAAAAGCCGAAAGACACAACAACAACCTGTGTAAATGTATATGTTTTAACAGTGGAAACTAGAACACAAAGGGTTAACTATCAAAACTTCAAGAAAATGGTTGAAATTAAACTGTTTTATAATTACGCTATAAAAATTAGTTTCAATGCAGCATGGAGACAGGATGTCTAGAACTAGGGAGCCTTCTGCATTGTATTGTGAAGTGTTTTATTGTTTTACATCTTCTAACGGCTGCAAACATCTGAAAGCTATGTAATTTTCACAGGAGATGCTAAATGTTGCATCAGTGGTGGTTGTTTGTGAGCCTGGGAACTGAAGTCATGCAACAAAAAGAGGTATCATGCTGCAAGTATCCCAGCAGCAATATTTGAAATTAATGAGAACTCACTGAGAGAGAGACTGGACATTTTGTCTTTGACCTGACAAGACCATCCACTCACCACTTCTGCCTACTTGTTGTTCTGTAAGTAAGTTAACTAGGGTACAGTAATTCCTTTTAGATTCAGTTAGGAATGTAGTGAGTTCAAGGGTGGATCAGGGATTTTTCGGGTAGCATGAGCAAAGGAATGTCAGACCTACTTACATTAAATACATTAATTACCCGAGGAAATTAAACTGCAACACAGAATGTAATTTTTTTTAAAATTATGTTTTGGTACTGCATTTCAATAAGGCAGACTTTAACATTTCAGTACATCCCTCTGAGTGGGAATTGGTTGCATAAATTGTATTGAGGGTGGCATATGTATGGACGTGGGTGGGACTTGCTTCTTGTGCATCCTATAGGTTCATAGGAGGTTTGTAGGCTAATGACCTTAGGGCCTTTACAAGCTTGGCCAGGTTATACCTGTATTCCCTAAATGACCTTGGTTAGATGGTTTCTGATCAGCACAGACTACCCCTGTCCATGAGAGACATAGGTGCCACCCCCCCGAGTGAATTTGCGGTCTCCCATCCAATAGTCTCCTAACTTGTTGTGTCTTTCGGCTTATCCCGGTTAGGGGTCGCCACAGCGGAACTCCGGTCCGCTGATGTTTGGTAGTGGATTATTACATGTCGAGTTACCAGCCCTGACGCACAACCTTCAACGAAGGCACGCCCATTCACACATGCCTCCACACAGAAGATGCTCTAGCTGAGAATCGAACGCAACGTCTTGTTGTGAGGCGATAACGCTACCGCAGCACCACTACCGCGGGCCAAAAGTCTCCTAACTAACCCTTTTAATTAAAAAAATTATTATTTCGCAAAGTATACTTGTTACAATTTGATGGGGGGGGGGGCCCCTTGGGAAAACCTGGATTCAACAAGGGAGCCGAGAATCGAAAAAGATCGGGGATCACTGCTCTAAGCGAAGATTCTCCAATATCTAATCTCAGCTCTGTCCAACAGCCGCATATCACCATATCCACTTTCAAACCTGTGTCCACATTCTATATAAAACTACTCTTGAATAAGCTCAAACCATGCTCTACTTCAGCCGGTGACCTTCCAAGCTAGTACCTTAAAATAGCCAATAACGTTGCCTGTCCTGTCTTAATCCTTTAAAAAGGTCAATCCAGATATCTCACATTCCATATTTCTGGAAAAAAAAACACACATTATCAGTCCACACACAATTAGGAAATTCAAGAGGCATTACTAATGTTAAGACCTCTGGCAATTTTATCCCCCTCTCCAAAATACTTGAAAATGTATTCAAAAACAATTACCATCTCCTACTGGGCAAACTCCTATTCCCCACAAAACAAGGCTTTCTTCCCTCCCTTTACAGAACAAGGCTTTCTTCCCTCCCTTTACAGATATTGTCAATAAAGCTACAGTAACAAACTAGTATCTTCCTTATTTATAGACTTGTCTAAAGCCTTTGACTCAGTTTGTCACAGCAAAAATCTACTTCAAAGTCCTCACTAGGTCATTCTCAGCCCACCCTTCTATAGTTCAAAAGCTATTTTTCTACTAGGTATCAGTCTGTAAAATGGCATGCCACCATCTGCATACCTCCCAGTTACCGCAAGGCTCTAGCCTTGATTCCCTCCTCTTTAACATTCTCACAAACACCCTCCACATATCCACACAACAGGCTTCCCTAAAATAATACACAGGTGACTCCAAACTCATATGCTACTCTGGAAGCTTTAATAGCCATTAAAATATGACTTTGTAACTCACAATTCATGCTCAACCAAACAAAATACTACCCCCCCAAATCTCTCTCTCATGAAAAAACAAAATTTAAAATCCCCTCTGTTAATAATACAACCACTGAAGTCAGGTCTCATAGCAAGCCATTAGGAATGACAGAGTGATAATCTTAAAATTTGACCTGCAATATACAGAACTGCATAAAAAAATGTTCTTGTCCTTGTTCTAATCCAGACAAACACCCTCCCTTACCTCCCCCCCACCTAGACTCTTAATCCAATCATACTGCCGCCACTGATAACTACAGTGAGAATTAGCTAGTTGTCTTTACATACTTTAAAATCTTGCCTGACAACTTTGTTTCTTGTCGTTTATAATATTAGTAATAATCGTAACTTGCAACATTTACTGTATATACTGTTGATAATATCTTGTTATTGTATTAAAGTCAACAACCTGTAATGTTGTTTACTATTGCTGCAACTTTGTATCTCTATTTATCATGTACATGATGTGGAGCTTTTCTCCCTGGGCATCTGCTGAAAAAGGACCTGCGTCCAGTCGGAATTTCCCGGTAAACAAATGTAAATAAATAAACCAAAAGCTAGAGATGCCTTATAGAGCTAAAAACTCATCAACTCAACTAAAACTAAACTTGCCACTACTTACCTTCTCCCCTCACTACTTTATGGTGCTGTTACCATACCTAACCTCCAAGCATCACAAAAAATACAAATTGAATAATTATATAATAATGTGGCTAAATCTGCAGCAAAAACTCCTTTCAGAACCCAACACTGTACAGCTTTAAAAGGCCTAAACTGGTTAGAACTACCACATCAACTAACATATACACAGCTTCTTACCACCTGTCCGGCACTAAATACCATTCTACAAACTATGTTCCCAATTAGTCATTATGATCCAGTGACCAAAAACTTTTCTCTGTCCACAAACCTATCAAATCTGATGGCCATGGACAGCACTCATACCATGTTTAGGACTGGAACTCCTTCCCTGTATCCATCAGATCAATACCCTCCCTCCAGTCTTTTAAAATCATTCTGATTGACTTCCTAGCCAAAATCTGTCTCTGTTCTTGCTCTACCCCTGGAGAAGTTATCATTAGGAAGATTTGTGGTCTAAACTCTTGTTTAGGATAGCCTACATCCTTCTAAGCTGGAAATTGTTGGTTGAAGGCTTATTATGTATGTTATTCTGAAGTGTCTTAGTTCTGGCTTAAACACACTGGCTCCAAAACCAGTTATTTTACATTAGGAAGGTTTGTGGTCTAGACTCTTGTGGCAGGAGTGTGTGGCCTACACCCTTCTAAGCAGGGAATTGCTGGTGAAGGCTTATTGTGCCTGTTATTCTATTAAGCTCTTGGGTTCTACACCTGTTATTTCAGGCTAGGAAGGTTTGTGGTCTACACTCTTGTGGGAATCTTCTACTGAATTGGTGCTTTATTTAAACTCTTTCTGCTGTTGTGACTGTGATCTTCTGTACTTTGAATTTCTAGTACTTCTGTATTTTATAGCATAAACTAGATTCAGGCTTGCTGAATCTAGACTGTTTGGTATCATTTGAACACTAAAACAAGCTCTTCACAGAGATACTGAATGATATATATGATGCATCCATTGCTTTCAACTAAGTGATTGTTTTTGCTCTTATACTGCACTTTTAATTTGTATTTGCATTCTGCTGTCTGTATGAATTGTCTGCTCTGTTTTTTGCCACATTTTAATGTATACTGTAATAGTTCAGCTGTAGCACAGCCCAGTTCCAGGTTTGCTGTTTCTGGGTCTGTTTTGTAACTTATGAGCATCAAATTCAAGCCATCTTTGTTGAAGAAGGTCTTTCTGCACCCTTGTGGGAGGGGAGGAGAGTGCTGCCTGAGTCCTGTCTAATCTTGGGTGATTAGACTAGAGCTCAGAGAGAGCATTCTTATTGGCTAATTTGAGTTAAAAGGGTTATTTCTTGTCTTATTTAAGCCTCGCATTTGCACTTGTCTTCTTGAAGTGCACCATTACAAACTGCCATGTAGCAGTGGTTACCATTGGTGGTTACAGATGCAAATGTTTTAATTTGTTAAATTTTCCCTTAGCGCTTTGCTTATAGGTTCTTAGGTTGGTACTAGGCTATCAGCCATAGGCCCTATACAATCCTAGCCATAACGCTTCCCTGGCTATTTCTTCCCACACTATTTACTTCCCTTGTAGTCCTCCAGAGGTTTTTCGCAGCCCTGGTCTACTGTCAGGTGGAACACTAAGCCTAGCCTCAGTGTACCAACACACCTCTCACCCACTGCCATTCCTACATGTGACCTCTTTTTCTGACCATATAAATTTACCTAAAACTATGGATGGATAATTTCCACAGTTTCTCCAGCCAGCCTAGTTGACATGGACATCCTGAGGCAGTGTAGCAGCTGCTTCCTGTTCACCAACAACCCTCTACTTCTTTTCCACAAACTCAACATGTGAGAGATGCAAATATATTAACAACCTGAATCCATCTCTCACACACCAGTCAGTACACATGACAAAGTGTGGGTTGTCAGCATGCATACCTTACCTCCTACTGAACCCAAACCCACATCACACATACCTACATATATGGAGGTCTTCACCAGAAACATACCTAAACACCAGAGACCCCCCCAAACACAAACACAAGCAGGCTACACAATACTTCTTCTGTAGAACACAATAGTGCACGCACCAGAGTCTCACCCTGTCAAGTCCTTAAGGCAAAAGACAAAACCAAACATATTAGTCATAGGTGATTCCATCGTGAGACACACAGATGTCCCTCTCACCAGGCTGGATAAGGGAAAAGGTCACATTCAGCTGTCTGTCAGGTGCCAGGATCCACCATATCACAAATGGACTCAAGCCTCTCAACAACAGGTACTGTTTATGACTCCACCATGATCCATGTTGGTGTGAACAACTTCAGATGTACCTCTCTGGACTACATGAACAGACACATGCCTGAGCTCTTGGACTGTGTGCCTCAGGCAGGTATGTCCCTAGCCTTAAGCAGCATATTACCTTCACCTAGGATGATGCCTCAATACAAACAGAAAATGACTGACTTCAATAATTGGCTTAGTTTCTGGTGTCATTCTAAGGCGATCCAGTATCTGTCAGCCTGGGATGACATGATCAACAGACTTCGATGCTGTGCCAGAGATGGTCTTCATCTGTCACCCCTGGGATTTCGGCTACTGGCTAAGGCTCTTGCCATCTCCACAGTGCCTTTTTTAGGAAATGTCTCAAGGACAAAATTCTCGATGTAAAAACTCCATATAAAAACAATCTCAAGGTTATGCTGCTAAATGCAAGGAGTCTTAACATGAAACTGCACTCACTGGAAGCAGTCCTCACCTTGGAGGACGCAGACATTTGTCCAGTCATGGAGACCTAGTTCAAGGCTGTGAAGAGCACCCCAGCCATACCAGGTTACACCTCCTTCCAAACGTTCAGACCTCAAACTGATGGTGTGAAAACTAAAGGAGGCGGTGTATCAATATTCATTAAAGATAAAGACACCTCGATTGGTTAAACAATATGATTCCCTGGAGATACTTCGGATGCAATTAACTGTTGGTAGGACACCTATTCAAGTCACTGCCATCAACAGGACCCCCTCCATGAATCAGGACACCCAATCTGCCTATTTGGCTCTACTTGAGTCTATCAAGATACATCCGAACAGCACAGTTTTGGGCGACTAACTACCCATCCATTCACTGGGTAAATTACCCGTGCTCAAACTCACTTGCCCAAAGGTTCCTCTACGTCATTAACTCCAATGCCCTGGAGTAACTGGTTGACACCACCACAACAGGTGCCAACATCCTGGATCTGGTGCTTACCAATATGGGGGACCACTACAGCACCCCCACTGTGAGGTCTGACCACAAATCAGTCTCATTCGAAGTAACTATCACACCTGACCCCCAGCAGCAACTAAACTAAAAAAAGTCTCCAAAGCAGATTATAACCCCTTATGGGATGGTATAAATAGCTTCACCGCACCTCCCCCCTTAGATGTAACTGTCAACTATGCTGAGTTCTACACCAATGGTTTATACAAACACCTGTATAACTGAATTGACTCGGCTGTACCTGATAGGACCACAACAAGCTCCTGAAGGAAGAGGAACCTGCCTGCTGGACAAATGCCATTAACAGGCTTTAAAATAAGGGAAAGAAACTGCTGTCTAACAATAAGAGAGAGTGAGCCCTAACCTGGCAACACTCCCTCCTTAGCATAAATAAGTAAATAAGACTTCTTGTGAATTTCTTCAAAGCAAACTACAAATCCAAATTAACTTCCTCAACTAAGGACAACCATATGGCATTATTTAGTTACATCCGTAATCTAAAAGGAAAGGCCCAGATTTGTGCTGAACTGGTAGTTAATGATACCACATACACTGAGCCTGTGGACATAGCTAACCTGTTAGCCAATAGGTTCTGCGAAAACTTCACTCCACTGACTACACCACACATACCCCATGACATTCACACCACTTGTCCCCTACCTTGTATCTCAGAACAGCAGGTAGTAAATGCCCATTCTAAGGCCAAAAACACAGCTTCTATGGGACCTGATAACATCCCAGGCTGTGCCCTACATGGGCTCCAGTAAGAATTAGCAACACCACTGGGTACTCTTTTCAATCATAGCCTAAGCACCAGCTTTGCCCAAGCTGAATAGAAAACAGCCACCGTTATCCCCATGCACAAAGGTGGTGCTTCCACTAACCCTGGGAACTACAAACCTATTAGCCTGACTAGCCTTATCTGCAAAGCCATGGAGCAAATCATCATGGACCTTATCAACAAAGACATAGGTAACTTCCAAACACCTGACCATACTCAGTTTGGATTTGTCAAAGGGAGATCGCTGTTAAACATGGTGGACTTCTTCAAGACTGTCACTAAGGCCCTGAACGTGGTGAAATCTGTGCATAAAGCCTACCTACACTTAGCCAAGGCTTTTGACACTATTCCCACTCAGACATAATTGATAAACTCACCCAGCTAGGTACTGTTAGATGGGTCACTAACTGGCTCACTGATAGAACCCATATAGTCAAAACAGGGGAATCCACCTCCAACAGCAGATCTGTAACCAGTGGTGTTCCGCAAGGATCAGTTCCGGGACCTCTACTGTTTGGAATCTATTTCTCTAAAGTACAAGCCAAAACTAAGGTCTATGGCTGACAAAGTTTGCTGATGACTCCAAACTGGGAGCAGTCATATACTCTCCAAACAATGTCAACATCCTACAGGAGGGTCTTGCACAAACAAATGACTAGTGACAAAGTCATGGCCTTAAACTCAATGCAAAAAATGTATCATTATCCCTTTCAATAAGAGCAATGTTCCAGCTTCAAGCAGACGTCCTTCTAGAAGCAAGTGATATAGGTCTGCAGGATTCCTCTGCCTTGACCCTGCCAGAGGCCAGCCTTGATCTGTCTTTTCACATGTCCTCTGAGGTCTTGCAAGCATCTCCTCCGAACATCGATGGTGAAACACAGTTGCTTACCTCTGAGGGTTCTAGACGGATTCTGCAGATATTGGTCATGGAGGACTTCCCAGGTTCCCTTCTCAAATCTCACCATGGGTCAGAACCTCCAGTATTTGTTAGGGCCGATGTCCCCCTCTAAAAAAAAAAAACAAAAAAAAAAACAAATGCTGAAGCATGTTTCTGTTTATCTTTTGAACCCGAACAGGGAATGGTGGGAGTTTACACCTTTACATGCTGAAGCATGTCTCTGTTTATCTTATGAACCCTCACAGGGAATGGTAGGAGTTTACTCAGGGTTTGTTCTCTGTCTTAATAGCTCTTAAGCATCCACAAGGGGTTTCAGTCCCTGCTCCTCCTTGGACCTCAACCCCTTCTAAACATTTCAAGGAACCAGACCCTTCAGATGAGGATTCCCTGTCTGGTGAGGGGTCTTTGTCCCACTCTTCTCAGATGCCTTTACCTTTGGCTTACTATTCTGATGATGATGAGTCTGTTAACCATGAGTCTCCTTTTGAGGAACTGTCCTTTGGGGACATAGTTGCTAGAATTATGGAATTCTTTAAGTGGGATTCTTCTCAAGTGTCAGTTAGAGGAGATACTATGAGCTGCTTCAAGTGGATACTTCTAAACCTTTGGCAGTTCCTCCTGTGTTGGCTGCCTTGTTATATACTTTCATTGCTGTTTCCCAGTCTCCTGATTCTCACCCTTCTGCTCCTAAGAAACCTAACTGGTTCTATAAAGTTCCTGAGGATTGTCTTTTTTTATTTAAATGCCCTTCAAGTCTTCTAAACTTTTGCTCTCTTCTAAACTTTTGCCTTTGGATAAGGATAGCAAGGCAATGGAAGGATTGGCAAGAAGGTTTACACTACTTCTAATTTGGCCTTTAGGGCTATTAATTATCAGACCCACATGGCCAAGTATACTCTGGCCTTGGTGTCTCAGGCTAGTCAGGTTATCTCTACCCTCCCTGACTCCGATGGCAAATCCTTTGCCTTATCTTTTTAGGTTCTGCTTCTCAAGTGGCTCGCCACTCTATTAACGTGTAGCTATGATGCTGCTGATGCTTCTTCTATGGATGCAGGTTTTGGGTCCGTCATGCAGCATTACTCTTCACTGCATCTCCAGTCTCTTCCTGAGGTTATTAAGGCCAAGTTGTTGGATTCCCCTTTGGATAATACTTGTCTTTTTGGGTCTGCTGCTGCTGACTTGTTTAAGTCTCTTCAAAAGAAAGGCAAAGCCTTGCAAGACCTTAAACATTTTTGTCTCTCTTAACCCTAATCCAGAGGAATTATCCTTCTAGGTCTGCTTCTGTTCGCAAGCAACCCCACCAGGCCTCTAAGGGCAGGAAGGGTGGGAGGCACCCTCGGCTAAGGCTTCTCAGGTTTCTGTGAATCAGAAGTCTCCCTTCTGATAAGCCTGCTTGCCTTTGACAATCCCCCCTCCCACCTTTAGCACAGATTCGTTTGTCCCTTCGGCTCTCCCTTCATCTTCCACATTGGCGTCTTGTCACTTCAGACTCTTGGGTTCTTCTTATCATCCATAGAGTTACTTCATCATATAGAAGTGTCTCCCTCCTTTTTCAGGGATTCCTAGAGCAATTTCTTTCTTTTCCCAGAGGTCCTAGGGTCCCTGTTTGTAGAACAGAGTGTGTGCTGTGTCTTTAAGAAGCGTTTCAAGGACTGAACGTGCATGTATAAACAGCTAGAACGTGTCATACTCTGCCATTTTGAGAGTGCAGCCAGAGAGTGAACATGTGTGAATGTAATAGCTAGTTTGTTTATAAGTTTACCTAAGTTAAAGTATTAAGCCTCAATCCTGATGTGTTTGTATATAATAAAGCTGCTTGAACAGAACCCACAAAATCCTGTCTATTGCGTCCTGACTAGACGACTGACATGGAGTCAGAAGAGGGATTCCAGACACTGATACTCAGATCATCAGGTGCAGAGAGAACAATAAAGGTAAACTAAGAGAAACTAGCACAAAAGGGAGCTAGAAAAGCACCAAAGGTAATGAAAAAGTATAAGAGCACTATTTTATAAAAAAGATGAAACAGGGCATTACAAGGGCATAAACCAAATTATTAAACAAGCGAAAGGCACAAAATGTTTACTGATTAGGTGAAACGTTTAAGATTAAGTTATTTGATAAAAACGATTATCAGAACTGCAAAATGAGCATGTTTAAAGCAAAATGAGCATGCTTAGAGTAAAACAGGCACAAGAAAAGTGCATTGAGTATGAAAAGAGATTAAACAAGCAAAACAAATATAATAAGGGCAAAAAGGGCACAATAAGCGTAAATAAAGCAAGGCGACTGCGTGTTTTTTGGTGAAAGTGCTGTGTTTGGCATAACTACGACTTTGTATTCTGTTTGGGGCATAACCGAAGTTATTCAAAGTATCTCAAAGTGTGTCAAAGTGCTTACAGTGTATGCTTATTACTGTGCATTTATTCAAAACAGTCTGTTAGTGTGCAAAGTACAACTATTCTGTGAAGTAACATCATAGTACGGCCATTTCTAAAAATTTCTTGTGCTGGGTGTGTCTATTCACAAAGTGCCACTATTACAAAGTGTGTCTTGTACTGTAAAGATAAAGAGCTACTTAGTAAAGTACCGCCATTTTGGGGAAAGTTTAGTGTGCTGTGTATTGTTTAAAATGCAATTACTTCGAAATGTTTCTTATTCTGAGCTTCTCCTTCCCAGTTCATTCGTACAGTACAGTTATTTGAAATGTTTCTTACACTGATAAGGGGTGATTTCTTACAGTACGGTAATTTCAAGAGTGTTACAGTGCCTGAGTGACTTATTTTGCAAAGTTCAGTTATTCAGAGGCTTGTTGTGCTATTGGGCATAGTTACAAGCACTGGCATGTGTACATGTGTGTACATTCATGCATATTTGCAAAATCCTTCACTGGTATGTGTTAAAATGGCAAATAGATTTTGAAAGCCCACACTACTTGTATTTGATTAGAATACTGCAGAAAATTGGAGAATATTTGAGCAAAAGTAAGATATTTTTATACAAGAAGCTTACTCAGACAAAGATGCATGCACTAGGGCATTCATTTTGCTAAACCCAGCTGGGTCAGAGGCCATAGAAAGGGAGCGTTCATTTGTTATGCACCAGTGGTATATGAAGGCGAAGGTGAAAACTGTCATATTGTTGTACAGGCTGAATCAAGGGGAAGACCCCTAATGTTTGAAACGCAGATTCAGGGAGATGTGTAACCTCCAGACAAATATTACCTTAGAGAGGCATTTGTTTTACACAAGAGATCAGAAACCAGAGGAAACATTTGCAGCTTACATAACTGACCTGAGAAACAAAGCTAAAATGTGTCGGTCTGGGGACTTAAAAGATGAGTCGATAAAGGACAGGCTTGTGTGTGGAAGTACAGTGAGAAAGATTTTGCTTCGTGAAAGTGATTTAACGTTGAGCAAGGCTATAGAGATTTGTCAAATCCATGAAGTTACAGAAAGGCAAGTGATAAAGAGTGTATGGTTTCAATAAGCTGTAGAGAAAACGTAGCTAGCATGCAACACATGGCAAACAGAAGCAGGCCTAAGCACATGGCAGCCACAGCCCCTGCTGGTTCACCAGGGGAAACCACATAGTGTTCTAGCAAGTTCTAAGAAAGGTGCATGCTCACAGAAGTACAAGCATGAGTCAGCAAAACCCAAGTCCAACCTTATTGTTAGCTGTTGTAATTGTGGAGCCAATCATGAGTCTAAAAGAGAGAAATGCTTAGCATTTGGCCAGCAATGCCAGAAGTGTAAAAAATTTAATAATTTTCAAAAGTTTTGCAAATCAGGTAAGCCTCACACAGTTATAAAAGAAAGGCCACTTAAGAAAGCAAACTGATCAAGCAGAATTGCAGCAGTCCACTTTCTATGTAGATGGTGTATCAGTAGTTGGTGAAAAGGTTGATGCAGTGAATTTGCTGGCAAGAAATGAAGTGTTTTGTACTGTCTGGATCAATGACAGATCCACAAAGCTAAAAGGAGACACTGGCTCAAAGTGTAATGTTATATCAGCAGATACTTTTGCTAAAGTGAGAGCTAATGAGCAACTCAATGTGGTCAGTTGTGCAAAACGTGTTGTTTATGGAAGTGAAGAAATTCAAATTGAAGGCTCAGTAGTACTTTCATGTTATTTGGCCAAGAACTGTTACAACTTGTTGTTTTATGTAGTTTGAAGACTTGTGCAGTCATTATTGGGTCTCAGAGACAGTTTTAGAATGAAGTTGCTTTCTTTTACCAGAAGTTCATCAGAGAAGCACATATCCTAGATTCAGTTTTACCAAAGCCATTTTCTCAGAGTATGCTGATGTGATGTTTTTGATGACAAGTTGGGCAAACGTCCAGTTGTGTATTCTACGAAGTTAGTACCAGACGTCAGCCCAGGGGTCAAGCCAGCAAGAAAAGTTCTGATAGCCATGCAAGATAGAGTCAAAGCTCAGTTGGATAAAATGGTGCAGCAAGGTGTAATTTGTCCAGTTACAGAACCAACTAAATTGGTGTCATCCATGGTACCCGCTCATAAAAAAGGTTCAGACGAAATCAGAACATGTACTGACCCAAGAGATTTGAACAAAGCATCAAAGAGACCGCATCATCCAATGTGTGCAGTCGAAGAAGTCTCATCCCTAATACCGAATGACACTGTTTTTTCTGTCTTAGATACAAAGAGTTAATTTTGGCAAGTGATGCTTGATCACAAATCCTCATTACTGTCTACTTTCAGTACCCCATTTGGCAGATATAGATTCCCAAGGATGCCATTTGGAATACATTCTGCAAGTGAAGTCTTTCAGCATGCAATGGAGAAAATGTTTTCAGGATATCCCTGTGCCATAATAGTAGATGATTTTTTAGTCAGAGGCAATGGTAAAGCAGAGCATGACAGAAACCTTAAGACAGTTCTAGACAGAGCATGTGAAGTGAACTTAAAGCTCAATCCTCTGAAGTGCAAATTCAGACCACCAGAAGTTACATATGTAGGTCATTTGTTTACTAGTACTGGCTTGCAACCAGACCTGTCTAAACAAGCAGCCATTCTCGAGATGCCATCACCAGATAATGTTCAAGATCTACAACATTTTCTTGGTATGGTCAACTATTTAGGCAAGCTTATACTAGACTTCAGTGAGTTGATAGCACCTTTGAGAGAGTTGACGTGCAAAAATGTTACATGGCCTTGGTTACAACAGCACCAGAAAGCATTTGAAGACCTTAAGTGGAAAATTGCCACTCAACCTACATTAAGATACTATGATGTTAGTGAACCAGCAACCCCTTCCTGTGATGCTTCAAAATTTTGTCTTGGCGCAGTCATTCTTCAAGAAGGCAGACAAGCAGCCTATGTATCAAGAACTCTTTGAAATGCAGTATGGTCAAACTGAGAAAGCACTTTGGCAATACTGTTTGCATGTTTCAAATTTCATGATTATACGTATGGTTGACCTATTCAGATTGAAACTGATCACCAACCTCTAGTTACTATTTTAAAGAAGCCTATGTGTTCCGCTCCACTAAGATTACAAAGAATGATGCTCAAATTGCAGAAGTACACCTTCAAAATGGTCTATAAAAAAGGAAACTTCTTAATCTGGCTGATACCTTATCCAAATCGGCCAGAAATACCACAGAACAGCTTCGTGAGGAGAAGTTTGACTGACATTATGGACGTGCATAATTTTTCTATCATGAGACTGGATGAGCTAAGAGATCATACAAACACTGATCCAATTTTGCAAAAGCTCAACAACTACATTAATGCTGGTTGCCCATCAAAGCAACCAAGTGTACCACCTGAAGTGAAACTTATTTTCCTTACAGAGACGAGAAGTTTATGGAAGATGGCATTATTTTCAAAGGTCCTAAAATTGTTACTACTGCCCTGCAACTTGAGTATATCCAGATTTTGCATCGTGGTCACTCAGGTTTCGAATCTACCAAAAGAAGGGCGAGAGGACTAGTATTTTGGCCTTCTCTAGCAAAACACATTGATAGAGTACTTTCATCTTGTTCAATGTTTAATAGTACTAAAGTGCATTTGCAAAGAGAACCACTTCATCTAAGCCAAGTTCCTGAATTACCTTGGTCAACAGTAGCCACTGACATATTCGAGTGGAATCAGCATTATTTGGTATTGGTAGACTCTTATTCAAAATGGTGTGAAATTGTTTTACTACTTAACCTAATGTCCACTGTTGTTATTATTTAGTTGAAATGTCATTTCTCAGTTCATGATAGTCCACACAAAGTTATTTCTGACAATGGTACTCAAGTTACTAGCCAGTTGTTTCAGAAATCTGCAAGAGAATGGGACTTTGTGCATGTTACTAGCAGTCCAGAATATCCACAGTCAAATGGTCTAGCTGAACGTGCAGTGCAGAGTGCAAAGCAATTACGTGAGAGGTCAAAGCATGACAATACCGATGTCTATTTAAATTTACTTAATCGCAGAAACATACCCTGTGACGATATACTTGGCTCGGCTCGTCTGCTCAGAGACATCTATCTAGGCAAACCAGAACAACATTGCCTATCAGTTCCAGTTTGTTGAGGCCTAAAGCTAAGAACATAAAGACAATTAGAGCTCAACTATTCAGAAAGCGTTCTTTCCAGAAGACCAGTTATGATAAATCGAGCAGATTTCTTCATCCATTGAAAGAGGGAGAGACCATGATGATACAAATGGCAAAAGGTTTCAACCGGACTGGTTAAGTTACAGGTATACGTACCGAGCTGAGAACCTACTTTGTAGGATCTGAGGGTGTGAAGTACAGGAGAGATCACAGACATCTTCTTCCTGTATCAGAATCGATACTGCAGCATCGTTCTTGTGATATATATATATATATATATATATATATATATATATATATATATACTCTAGATCTCAGAGGAACCTAGACAATGTTCCTGTTCCAGACAGTATCTTGACTTCTACTTCCATTCCTGATGATGTTCCTGATGTCCTAAAAGCTGAACATTCCACAAAGACAGTCCCAGTTGCTAAATCAGATTCTAATTTCTATGTCACACGATTTGGTCGTATTTCCAGACCTAGTGTGAAATACACAGTGACCTGGACTTAACTGTATATATATATATATATGCATTTAGTTTTGTATATTTGCATGACCAAGAATTATTTATACCGATTGCATGTCAATTACTATTTTCAATATTGCATGACTTATTTCTCAAAGAGGGAGGATGTAGAACAGAGTGTGTGCTGTGTCTTTAAGAAGCATTTCAAGGACTGAATGTGCATGTATAAATAGCGAGCACATGCTATACTCAGTGCCATTTTGAGAGTGCAGCCACAGAGTGAACATGTGTGAATACAATAGCTAATTTGTTTATAAGTTTACAAAAGTTAAAGTATTAAGCCTCAATCCTGATGTGCTTGTATATAACAAAGCTGCTCGAACAGAACCCACAAGGTCTCGTCTATTGCATTCTGACTAGACTAGTGAAACTGTTGAGCCAAGGGACCATTCAACCTACCCCCTCTTCCCAAGTGGGATGGGTTTTTTATTCCAGGATGTTCCTGGCTCCTCAAAAGTAAGGCACTTGGAGACTTATTTTGGCTCTCTCCCATCTCAACACCTTTCTCAAGATCCCTTCTTTTCTAATGCTTATTCTTGAAACTCTGTTTCCTCTTTTATTACCCCAGGCATTCCTGGTGCCCCTAGATCTGAAAAAGGCTTACCTTTATATCCTTATTCACCCTCTCTTCAGGAAGTTTTTACATTTCTCTGTATCTTCTAATTTTCAATTCTCTGCTTTGCCCTTTAGCCTCTCTACTGCCCCAAGGGTATTCACAACATGCCTAGCTCCTGTGAATGCCTTCTTTAGGCTCCAAGGCATTCAGATTTTTCCTTATATAGATGACCTGTTGCTTCAGGAGCCTTCTCCAAGTCGACTGTTGCAGGATCTGCAGTTCACCATTTCTTCTTCAAAGTCTGAGGTATACTATCAACTTCCAGAAGGCCGTCCTGACTCCCACTCAAGATCATGTGTATTTGGATTGCAGAATTCGGATGGTGTCTATGCTGGCCTTTCTTCTGGCTCCAAAGGTTTTGTTGTTGACGGCCTTCTTTCAGTCTCTTCTTCCCCCGACGGCCATGCCAACCAAGGGAATTTGTTTGGGCCCTGAGATTCATGGCCTCTTCTATTCCGATGTTTCTGATGCTTCCTCTTGCCAAACTGCAAAATTGGAAACTTCAACGGTACCTCAAGTCAGTTTGGCTGCAGCATCATCACCCTCTGACTTTCAGGGTTCCTCTCCTTCCCTGTCTCAGGAATGAATTTGAGTGGTGGATTCGACAATTCAATCTCAACCCAGGCCAACCCTTTCAGCCTCTAGTCCCTTCTCAAGAGCTGTTCACCAATGTCTCGGACATAGGGGGGAGGCATCTCTGGGTCACCTGGAAGTTCAGAGTCTTTGGCCTCCCCATCTGCAGTCAGACCATATCAACATCAAGAAAGTGAGGGCTCCAATTCTGGCCATTCAGGCTTTTCACCCCATGTTCTCTCTGGGCCCCTTGAAGGTGTACACAGACAACACTACCATGATGCTGTATGTCAACAAGCAAGGAGGCACAAAATCCTACCTCTTCTGCAGGATGGCGCTTCAGGCTTGGGAAGTGGCTCTCCGTTATCAGTTAACTATTCAGGCTGTGTACATTCCTTCAGAGCACAATCTTGTGGCAGATGCTCTGTGAATGTCCAAAACATGAGCTCATGAATGGATGCTTCACACAGAAGTGCTTCTCGACATTGTCCATTGGTAGGGTATTCCTCGGGTAGATCTTTTTGCCTCCCCTCTGAACAGGCAGCTTCCCCTCTTCTGTTCAAGAGTGCCATGCCATCTGACTCTGAAGATGGACACCTTATCACTTCCATGGAAGGGGAGGTTTCTTTATGCTTTCTCTCTTCTTCCTCAACTTCCACGAGTCCTGCAGAAGATTCAGCTGACTCCCTTTTGGCCACGACATCACAGCTTCCCGCTCTTAACGCATTTGGCCAAGGGCAATCATTGCAAGTTACCTCACTGGTTGGATCTCCTCACACAAGACAGGGGGTCTCTCTTGCATCCTCACCTGTCCACTCTGCAAATGACATTGGGGGTGATAGGGTTTTGATCCCTTTCTGGCACCTCTCTTCTGAGGATGTGCTCATGGTTTTACAGGCAGCAAGGAAACTTTCAGTCAGAAAATCTTATATGTTCAAATGGAAGAGATTTTCAGTCTGGTGCCATGCTCGTAACCAGAATCCTTTTTCAGTGGGGGTCCCTTTGGTCCGCTCTTATTTGTGTGAGTTGCTGTAGTTTGGCTTGGCCTATTCTTCAGTGAAGGCCTGTCAGCCATTTCTGCTTGTCTGCCCTTGACTTTTCCTTTAACTTCTTGTTTTGAGTTCAAACAACTTCTTAAAGGTGCCCTGCATATTAGGCCACCAACAAAGCCTATTCCTCCTCCTTGGGACCTTAATTTTGTTTTGGAGAAATTGACTCAGGCTCCTTCTGAGCTTGCAGATTGTGCTTCTTTGTAGCACTGTGCCTGGAAGAGACTGTTTTGTTGCTGGTCTTACTTCTGCTTGGAGAGTTTCTGAGCTCCAGGCCCTTATGGCCATTCCTCCATTTTTGTTTTTTTTTCACAGGGACAAGGTTCCCCTTCATACAAATCCTTCTTTTATGCCTAAGGTGGTGAACAGCTGTCCTTAAATCAGTCGGTACAACTCTCTTCCTTTTCCCTTCTCCTCATCTGCTACTGAGAGGATCCTGCATACCTAGAATTTGCACAGAAAGATCATGTACTATTTGGATAAAACTAGGACTGTTCATATATCTGATCAGATCTTTGTTTCCTTTCATCCCAGGTCTTTGGGTTTGGCTGTTTCTATGCAAACCGTCTCCTCCTGGATTTCTAAGTCTATTTCTGTTATTCTTTCATGGCAAGTCTCTGTCTGCTTCTGTTATAGCTCATTCTACTCAGGCTGTTGCATTTTCTGGTGCTTTCTTCAAGGGACTGGACACTGCTTCCATCCTTGAGGCTGCTACTTGGTCTTCAGTGCATATCTTTAGTAAGCATTATAAATTGGATATGGTTTCTAGGGTCAGAGCATGTTTTGCTGAAACCATTTTATGTGGCTTTGTTGAGGGCTGTTTGCAGCCTTACATTGTTTCTTCAGATTTTTTTACTCTCCCTTGACTCCTCACTACTGACACTGGAGAGGGGCGTGCACTTGGAATACAAATAATACACCCAGTATTTCCAGATGCAGACCTCGCTGCATCAAGTACAAAGGACAGGTTCATAACCCAGAGACTTACCATACTCTGGAACAGACTTCCCATACATGTCAAGCAGAGCACTTCACTGGCCCTCTTCAAGAGAAATCTTGATGAGTGGATGGGAAACAGAAAATTCTCCCCGGGGATCACTCCAGTGGCTCTACTTGATAGAGGCACTGGGAACTAACACTGGGTGGCACAATGCCAGGGCACTTCTATGGGCTAGACTTGTAAAGGCTCAAGGGCCACTAGCCTAGTACACATCTATGAACCTTAAGAGCACACATGGAACACACTCAGCCCAGAGTCTGGACGTCTCTATATCTGTCTCCCTCCGGGTCCCCAATAAGACTCCCCATTGGTACAGCTGTTAAGGTTAGGTCTTCAGCCGAGTGTCCATGCAAAGTCCTCCTGCACCCATCATGTCCCTGCCCCAAGTAACACACACACACACACACACACACACACACACACACACACACGCAAACACACACACAAACACACACACAAACACACGCACAAACACACACACACCTGGGAAAGGCTGGCACAGGTTTACTAGCTATGCCTCCTTCTGACCAGACTATAAGGTAGTTATTACTGCCACCAGACACTCCACAATCAGCTACTCTAAGGTCCTTAATAAAGGGTATCCAATTATACTGTGTAATAATAATACTAATACAAATGGTAGTAGTTCACCAAGACTGCTAGGCCTTCTGGAGTAGCCCACACAATGTCACCAAATAAATATAAGCACTCTCAAAGGTTAAATACTTTCTACAAGGACCATCCACAATAGAAATTTTAAATATATTTAATAATAAATAACAAAACGGCATGAAAATTCTGAACATATATTTAAAGTAAATTTCACAGTTCAAATCACAGAAAATATTGAAATTAACATTGATGGACAGACTCATACAAATAAAGAAAAACACTCTCTAAACTAAGTTTCACTATATTCCTGACTGAATCTAAAATAATTACTGTCACTAGTTAAGTTACTTAAGGCAAGATGCTGTGGGTGAGGGGTTTTCTAGTCAGGCTGCCCAAACAGAATACTCAATACTCTGAGATTTCTCTTTTTAATATCTAAAATATAATTTCCAAGAGGGCTGGCTGAATGACCTCATGTGATCACATGACTCTAGGTTCTCACAGTATTCCCCTTTGAAGATGAGATAGGAATTTAGCACAGACGGCCACAAGATGCATCCAAATGTTTATGGCAGTGCCCTGGAGCTTCCCCTCTTTTACTAACCTAATGAACAAAGGTTTCTCCCAGATGTACCATCTCTGGTCCTATTCAGCACTGTGGGGTGCCTTTTACATTTCCCTTATTTTTCTCAAAGTTAGTTAGCTGGTTAACCACTGCTGTGCCAGTATCCTCTATTAAAACATATACATTTAATTCAGTTACAATAATGCATATAAATTCCTTTTCATTCCAGCAGGGTGCACTGTTGATATATTTTAACACAAGAAAACCTCACTAATACATTTTCAGCACAAACATCTGTACAAATCAGTTTGATATACAAATGACATACAGTTCTAATACATTTGTAACACAAGCATCTTGCATAAATCAGTTTGATATTAACAAGACATATCACTCTTTACAAAACTCCAGCTGGCTATGCTGGCACTTGCCCATATCATCACACCCATTTCTTCTGTATTTTTTCCTTCTGGTTGTGCATGGACTCTTTTGTCCTACGATTCTTGTTCTCTACTGGGGCAAGTCAGTTCTGGGTAGTTGCATCCATACTTCTTGTGTCCTACATTCTGTGCAGGGAGCATAAATGTGACGTACAGCACAAACAAGATATTTTAATCTAAACTACAATGGTGGAGCGTTGGACTGCCCAGGACATGACATCCCTTATATTTAGGAATACTGCAATAGTGAAGAGAAGCGCATCTACCATTATGGTAAGATTTTATACAACTGTACTTTCTAAGGCAATAGCATTACTTGCTGACATTTAGGGCACATCTGCAGTCACACAAAAATTTGTTTTTGGTCCCATTTTCAACAGTGTGTAAATTCTAGCTACATTACTAGCAATCTGCATACTTTACTATTATCTTTTCTATTTAAAAGGTACCAGACAAGAATTCTCCCCTTTAGTTATGCTACTTACATTAGCAACTGAACTGCTAGTGATCAGAATTAAAGCTGGCATGACCATTCCTCCTTTAACGAATATGATGTACCGCCCTGTGATGAGAACAGTTAATTTTTCCTTAAGGATTCCCATATTCACTGAATCTAATTTTATTATTTTTAAAATATAACTATGAAGTGGGCCGCCAACATAATCTTAAAATGGAATTTCAAGCTTCCTTCACTAAGAGACAATGTCAACATACACCTTGGTGTTGACAAATTTTAAATACCTGTTTATATCCTTACACTCACTGCTTCAGTATTCTTAACATTCGGGATTCCCTGCTGTGGAAGCCCATCATCCAGCCACTATATGAAAAACTTCCTGTTCCATTTAAAAGGTACATCTGAACATCACTCAAACAGTCCTTGTATATGGCATAAAGTTGACGGTTAGGCTTGCCATAAACAGAATTTCTTTGCCACCAGTCCGAATGCATCTTTTCACCATCAATCTGTTTACCTGTGTCTGTTTTGCCAGTTGAACACATTTTCATTCTCCAGCGATTACCTACACCTGTTTGCAGTGCAGATAAGTGATTGATTGGATTTTTTTTTGTTTTCTGTTCCTTTTTTGTGCTCCTTGGGGTTAATGTCATCCAGGAAGGGTAAATGCCAGTGTGGGAGACAGATTTCTCATAAAGACCACCATGACAACTGTCTTTTTCTCTAGAAGCATCTCATGACCATACATTTTGTTCTATATGCCAGGCATTCGTTCAGAAGACCCTTCACAGTAGACTTTCTTCCCTTTCCTTGCATCTTGAGAACCAGCATCTTAAACTTCTTGTTTAAAAAAAATACAATGGATGGAATCTCCCATCTTGAGGATCAGCCTCTGTCAGGTGTTTCTCCTGAAGTGTGCTGTTGGAGTCCTCTACCTCGACCATGTTGGAGGCCGGTGAGGTTCCAAATGTTAGCATGTCTGATGAGACTTTGTAAGTGTCCATCTCAGACATTCAAGGGGAATCACAGTTGATTTCTTCCAAAAGGCATAGGAGAGTTCCTCAGATTTTGGTTGTGGAAGAAGTTCCTCTTATGGTTCTCAACTACCATCCTGGGTCTGTGTCTTCTCAGTTTTTTAGAGGGGATGTTCCCTTAAAAAAAGAAAAAAAAATGTAACCATGTTTCTTCTACTCCTAAGGATCCTCAAAGCGAATGGCAGGCTTTTACCCAGGGGCTATTTTCTGCTTTACTGTCTTTAAAAACTCTTCAAGGGGTTTCAGTTCCTTTTCCTCCTTGGTCCTCTACTCCCCTTAAAAGGCCTAGAGAACAGGATTTTTCTGAGACTAAGTCAGATTCTGATGATGAATCCCTGACTTATTCTGCTCAAATTCCTTGGTCTAATGAAGCAGAGGTTACTCTGCAAAAGTGCTTACCTTCTGTTTTAATAAAGAACATCTATATATACAGTGATTTAAAGCAGTGTCCGGGAGGAGTTTTTTGTTGCCATTATTTCCTTACTTAGATGATCTGTTGATTCAGGCGTCCTCTCCAGACACTCTTTTGCAAAATCTTCATTTTGCCATTTCCCTTCTTCAGAGCCTGGGGTTCACAATAAATTTCAAAAACGTTTTCTCTGACTCCTTCTCAGGATCATGTTTTTCTGGGCTGCAGGATTCAGTTGGTGCCTATGACTTCGCCCTTGGCCCCTCTGAAGGGCTTAACTGTCATTTCTTTCTTTCGCACTCTTCTTCCTCTGGCTTCCATTACCACCAGGGAATTTCTGAGAGCTCGGGGTTTCATGGCATCCACCAATCTGATGCTTCCACTGGTCAAACTTCACATGAGAAAGTTTCAGTGATTTCTCAAGTCAGTGTGGCTTCAATATGCATATCTTCTAGACTTTGTAGTTTCTCTTCTTCCTTGTCTCAGACAGGAAATTCATTGGTAGATTCGGCAGTTGTCTCTGAACCTAGGGATCCCTTTTCATCCCCCTCTTCCCTCTAAGGAATTGTTCACAGCCGCTTCACACATGGGTTGGGTGGGGCGACCTTTGGCTCCCTAAAAGTACAGGGGTTGTGGTCACCTTGCCGGCAGAGGAAGCACATCAATGTCAAAGAGATGAGGGCTCTTCTGCTTGCTCTTCAGGTCTTTCATCGTCTTATCTTCCCAGGGCCTCTTAAGATCTTCACAGAGGGTCTATATTACTTACTCTAAGGTACAAAATGTTGAGTACCCTTTCATCAACACAAGTGTCAAACGTCCTCTTTAGCGAATAGCCACATCATCGATTTCTTTCCAAGGGAAAGAAATCGGTTGGCCATTGTTTGAAATCTACCTTTTTCCCTGGTGTAGTGCGATCTCAGAGTTATTATATTTAGGTAGGGGAGTGTGGGGGGCAAAATCGATGATGTGGCCATTCGCTGAAGAGGACGTTCGACACTTATGTGTCGATGAAAGGGTACTCGAGATTTTGTACCTTCGACTTTATAATATAGACCCTTCACAGACAATACCACAGTGATGTGGTATATTAACAAACAGGGAGGAATGAAATCTTACCTTCTTTGCCAGTTGGCACTTCTGGTATGGGATCTTGCTGTCAAGTATCAAGTGATTCTTTAGGAGTTTTATATCCCTTCTGGTCAGAAGATTACAGCAGATACTCTGAGCAGGTCCTTACCTCAGTTCCATGAATGGATGCTTCACAGGGATGTGTTTCTGGACATTATTCATCAGTGGAGTATTCTTCAAGTGGATCTTTTTGCCTCCCCTCTGAACAGACAACATCCTCTGTTTTGTGCCAGAGTCTCAGGTCCTCTGGTATGGAAGGTGGATGCCCTCTCATTTTCTTGGAAGGGAATTTTTTTATGCATTCTCTCCTTTTCCTCTCATTCCAAAAGTCCTGTTCACAATTCAACAGGATGCTCCCAAAATCTTGTTGGTGACTCCCTTTTGGCAACAACAGCACTGGTTCCCTCTACTTCTGCATCTAGCCAGGGGCAATCATCACAAGTTACCTCACAGAGCAGATCTATTCACACAAGACAAGGGATTTCTCATTCATCCCCACCTGTCCATGCCTCAATTGACATCGTGGGTGATAGGATTTTGATTCCTTATAGACATCTTTTTTCTGAGGATGTGCTGCAAGTCCTGCAGGAGGCCAGGAAACCTACTACTAGGAAATCCTACTTATCCAAATGGAAGAGGTTTTCTATTTGGTGTCTGTCTCATAACCTGAACCCACTTACTGTGGATGTTTCTTTGGTTCTCTCTTATTTGTGTGAGTTGCTCAAAGCTGGTTTGACCTATTCTTCTATTAAGGCCCACTTATCAGCCATATCTGGCTGTCTGCCTTTGCCTCCTCCTTTAGCTTCTAAACATGAGGTTAAACAATTTCTCACAGAGGTCCTTAACATTACACCCCTCTCTGCAGTCTATCAATGACAGGGTGCATACTATGGATGTGCATTGGCAACTGAGAATTTATTTGGATCAGACCAAGTCTATTTGAAAATTTGATTAGCTGTTTGTTCCCTTTCATCCTATATCTTTGGGTCTGGCTGTATCCAAGTAAACTATTTATTCTTGGATTTCTAAGGCTATTTTCTTTTGTTACATCTTTCATGGCAAGAGCCTTCCTTCTTCAATCAAGTCTCATTGTACTTAAGAGTGGTGGCTTCTTCTGGTGCTTTTTTTCAAGGGCTTAGATACTAATTCTATTCCTGAAGCAGCTACCTGGTCTTCTGTGCATACCTTTACTAAGCGCTACAAGTTGGATGGTATCTCTAGAGCTAGGGCCAGTTTTGCTACTGCCATTCTTCATGGCTTCTTAGGGGGCTGCTCTTTTTCTCCTTCCCCCTCCCATGTGTCGCCTTGAGCGTTGGCACTCTCCCAAATGTTAAGAATACTGCAGCAGTGAATGTAAGGACATAGTACAGTTGTGTAAAATCATACCAGAAAGGTAGATGTCTTTGCCTTCACTGCTGCAGTATTTGCTTCCCCCCTTCATTCCCCTAGTCCTTTGCCTTCCTGGATGTACAGGTTACCTCTTGGGTTACTTGGACTGGTGTTCCTACTGGGGCAATCAGTTCTGTTTATGGTAAGCCTGAATGTCACCTTTATGCCCAATAGTACACAAGGAGTGTTTGAGTGATGTTCAGGTGTACCTTTAAATGCAACAGAAGTATTTGGCATACTGGCTGAATAACAGGTTTCCACGGCAGGGAATCCCAAATGTTAAAAATACTGCAGCAGTGAAGGCAAACACATCTACAGTTATGGTAAGACTTTACACAACTGTACTTTTTCTGTTATATTCCAACTACAAATACAAATAACTTGAGACCAAACATAAGTTTTTTCAATGTAAAGAAAGAAAGTAAATCAATACAAAGAAATAGCTATCTTTCTCCTTTGTGTGTGAAACAGTTACAAGCAAAATGATAACTATGGATTCATAATGATACATCAACTTTCAAACTGCTGAAACTTGAAGTATTGGAAATGATTAAGCAACACTTCATTCACACTTTCACTAACTACATTCATCACACATACAACTTGATGACTGACTGAAATATACACAGCTATGATCAGACAGAAATTAGTGCTGCATAACATTTATTTTAAAAATGCTTTGCAACACCAAGTTTCTGAAAATACTAACTCTTAGAGCACATCCACTCGGAGCATAAGAAAAAGCTGACATGTTATAAAGAAAGTAGTTGTACAAGTAAACATACCATAACAGTAGCCAGATTCCAAAGCTTTCAGGTCACCTTCCATGTGCCCAAACTGTTAGCCAGCTCGAGATGAGCTAAAAGTCAGGTTTGGGCTTCAAGCCCTTCAGAGCTTTCATGCCAGCAAAGAGAGGGAGGCTAAAGCTCCGAGAGGACAATGCTAAGAATATAAAGCGCAGCTGCATAAATACTACTTACCTTTAACAGTAGATGTTACTGACATATGGGAAGTACTGCCTGCTACCCCCTACTCCAGCAGTCTACAAATCTCAGAGTCTCTCCCACTGCCTGTCTGTGCGTTTGACTGACCAATTATCTGGTAGTACAGGGATTGCCTTTTAGACCCACAGACAGCACCCTTTCAGTTTTCAAGGGTCCAACAGGAGGAAAAGACAAAAATGTAAGCTTTACAAACGCCTACTGTTCCAAATCAAAACATGCACACAGACACACAAAATAATAGGGACCGCTTAACAAATCTCAAAACCAGCACCAAACTATGTACATCCAAAAAAGGGGGATGGCGGATGGGTACTGCCAGTAAGGCAGTGAGTTCTGCGAACATCTACTGTTACAGTTACGTAGGACTTAAGCTAATGTACCATGATCAACAAACTACCTTAATGGCATAGGAGTAGATTCCCAAAGCTTACCCAACCTGGGAAGAGGAAGGCTAAATGTCCTGGAGCTCTTATAGCATGGTCCTTGCCTGCTCTGGATTTAGAGAAGGCATCCAGCATGTAGTGCTTTGTAAGTGTATGGACAAAGACCAAGTTGCTGCCTCTAGCACACTTCTAGATTCCACTCCTTTCCAATATGCCACTAAAGAGGAAAGGCCCTGGTGGAATGTGCCTTTACATTGCCTGGATTTGCCTTGCTATGGTGGGTGTAACCAAAAACAATACCAGAGGACAACAAATCGTTTGCTTGGAGACAGACTGACCCTTCTTTGCCCTGTGTAAGAAATAAAAAGCCTTTCAGCTTTCCTGAAAGGTTTAGTTCTGCCAAGGTAGTATCTGAACTGCTGATGCACATCCAAGGAATGAAGTATCCTCTGTCACTTATTCTCAGGTTCTGTAAAGAACACAGGGAGATTAACAGACTGATTCAGAGTGAATTCTGAGACCATTTTAGGCATGAAAGAGGAACTAGTGCATAACACAACCCTACCCATTTGGAAAATCAGGTAAGGTTGTCCCACCATGACAGCTTGCAGATCAGAGGTTCAATGGTTGTCAGAATAATAAGCAAAACAGTTTTCCAAGTTAAGAACTTCAGACCAGTGTGAGCAACTGGTTCAAAGGGTAGTAAGGTCAGTTTTTCCAAAACACAGCTGAGATCTCACAAAATAAGAATTTGCTTGTGAGGGGGGGGGGTCTCATATGCAATACTCGTTTCATGAACTGTTTTACCAAAAGAGAAGAAGAAAGAGGGGGCTCCCTTGTCAGACAAGCAGAGCTGGCAGCTAAATGCACCTTAATGGATACATACAATATGCCATTCTGAAGCAGCTAACACAAATATTTCAAGACCACAGGAATGTTAACCTTAATTGACTTTTCCCATTTAGGCACCATCTAGAAAATCTCATCCATTTGTAATCATAAGATTTTCTAGTTGCAGGCTTTCTGGTCTCCTTTAAACACCTGCTGCATATCCTCACGAAACTAGTATCTAAACGGAGTCAAGACTGAATCAACCAGGCTGTTAGTTGTAGCTGCTCCAAAGTGGGGTGCACCAGTCACCCCTGGAATTGTCTTTGGCCAATACCATTAGAAGGGAGAACCAAACTTCCTGGGCCAATAGGGAGTCACCACAATCATCTTTGACATTTCTTTCTGAACCTTCAGAAGTACTTTGTGAATCAGTGGATAGGGTGGAAATGCACACAGGAACATTCCCATCCAAGGGAATGGGAATGAGTCAGTCCTCCAAGCATGGCTGCAAGGATATACGGAATAGAATTTCTTCACCTGTCTGTTTTGAATAGAGGTGAACAGATCTGCATGAGGCATTCCCCATATCTGGACTAGATCCTAGAACACCACTGCATTGAGCTGCCACTCATACAGGTCCGCCAAGGATCTACTTAGCAGTCTACCACATTTTGCTCTGCCACGATGTATGATGCCTGAAGAGTCAGAGAATACTGTAAAGCCCACTCTCAGCCAAACTTGTGCCCTCTTGTTTGCTGATGTACCAAATCATTATGATGTTATCCATAACCACAAGAAGAGGACCCCGAGTACAGCAACAGACCTGGGGAATTACAGACCCATAAGAATGGCCAGTCTCATCTGTAAGGCCATGGAACATTTCATTATGGATGTCATAAATAAAGACAAAGGTGACCTCCAAACCCTGGATCCCATCCAATTTGGCTTCGTGAAGGGCAGATCTTGCCTGTTAAATCTGGTGGATTTCTTTGAAAATGTGACCAAGCCCACTGACGAAGACAAATCTGTGCACAGAGCATACCTCGACCTGGCAAAGGCTTTTGACACAATCCCACATTCAGGCATTACCAATAAGCATAACAAACTGAATGTAAACTGCTTCATTGGAAAGATGGGTTGCCAACTGGCTCCCAAACTGGACACACACTATCAAAGTGGGTGACTCTACAACAACCAGCAGACCTGGTACCAGTGGGGTGCCACAAGGATCAGTGCTGGGCCCGCTACTGTTTGGTATATACTTCTCAGACGTTTAGGTCAAAACTAAGGGGTTGTGACTGACCAAGTTTGCAGATGACTGCAAACTAGGTGCAATCATTGAATCCCCAAATGCTGTCAGCACAGTGGTGCAGCAGTTTACATTGTCGCCTCACAAGAAGTTCTCCAGTTCAATTCTTGGCTGGGGAGCCTTCTGTGCAGAGTCTGCAAGTCCTCCCTGTGTTCATGTGGGTTTCCCCTGGGTGCTCCGGTTTCCTCCCATGTTACAAGACATGCAGCTGAAGCATTTGTCTCCAGCTGGAGCATTTCTCCCCATGCCTCCACTGAAAATTGTCTCGTTCGAAGTTGGACTTTCCCAGTAAACAAATGTTACACAAAATAAAAATGAAATAAAATAAATGTCATTATACTCCAGGAGGATCTCACACAGACCAGTGACTGGTGTATTAGTCACTGTCTCAAATTTAATGCAAAGAAATGCATCATCATTCCCTTCTGCACAAACAATGTCCCCTCACACTATCAAATCAGCAACAATACCCTAAACACCCATGAAGTGGTAAGGGACCTGAGATCACAAGTTGACTGTGAACTTAACTTCGACCACTATGCATCTACTGTAGTAATGAAAGCTTTCTATATAGCACAATTGATTAGTAAAGGCATCGCCTTGAGAGCAAAATAAGTTATAACCTTCGTAAACTGAACACTTATCCGGCCCATAATTGAGTACAACACCCCATTTGGCATGTACCATACTAAGCACCTACAGCAATTAGAGAGACCTCAGGTTTCTAACAAAGAAGATCAAGGGGCTCCAGCATGTGTCTTACACAGACAGACTAAAGTTCATGTCACTATACCACATCATATAGACTTATTAGGGGAGACTTATGCCTGGCCTACAGAGCAATCAAAGACCCTAACCTAATGAACTTGATGCATATCCGTAAATCAAATGGGACTAGGACTACCCATTCTAGGGACCTAAATATGGCCTACGACTTCTACAGGACATGGTGGAGGGACAGATTTATCTCCCAGCAACTGCCGCATCTTTGGAACAGGCTACCAATTCATGTGAAACAGAACACCTCTATGACACTGTTCAAGAGGAACCTAGATGATTGGATGGGGCACCATGAATTCTTACCAGGGACAGAGCCCACAACCCTCTAGGACATGGGCAGTCATCACTAAATGGAATATTGGGTATTGACAAACATTTCTACGGTATTACATTGGGATGAAACGGCTACACTTAAAATGACCTCTGGGTCGATAGCCTAGTAATCTCCTATGATCCTAGAAAGGTGGTAAAGAGCTTTCAAGATGTATATCACCGTCAACATTTCCTTAATACTGATGTGCTTCCATGAATCCTTGGGCCCCCATATGGCCTGTGCTTGCATTGACACTGCTCTTCAAGTGAAATCAAACAAACCTGTCTGGACAGATTGTGCTGGAACAGGTGGGAAGAAGAGAAGTCCTGGACTGACACTCAATTGTCCTCTCCACCACTGTAACTTTTACCTGATGAAGGGCAACACCTGCAACCAGGACTCCAGGTTATGTAGGTGCTGGACTAACAATTTCAGACATACCACTGAATTTTCATTGTGTGGAGACAAGCCAGTAGTGTCATAAGAATCATGGATGCCTTAAGTTCTAGAATTCTTAGGAATTCTCTTGTTGATGTGATGTCCTTCCTGGAGAATTCCTGAAGCACCATTTGTTAAGACAGGATCTTGCCATTTGGAAGAAAGGTTGATCTCTTCTTGGTGTCAGGCATGATTTCCAAAGGTTTAACTTGAAACCTAGCTGGGAGAGGAAGGTCCAAACACCTGGACACAGATTCTTTACAAATCGGCAAGTTGTCCAAGTAAGAACAAATGCCCATCAGTGGGCCACTACCAGGGCAAGGCATTTGATAAGCACTCGAGGTGCAGTGGGTAGCCCAACGGGCAGTGTAGAGAAATTACAGCGAGAGCCATATGCAACAAATCTCAGATATCTCCTGAAGTGATGAATAATGAGGTTATGATGAGATGCATCCTTCAAGTCCAGGATCACCATGAAGCAGTGCTCCAGCAAAAGAGGAATCACTGTCTGCAGGGTGAGCATCTTGAACTTGGGGGCCTTAACAAAAGTATTCAGAAAGGACAGGTTCATCAACAGTCTCCCTGATAGCTCTTTTCTGAGAACCAGGAAAATTCTTGTGTAGAAGCCTTTAATTTTTTCTGAAGGAGAGACCAGTTCTATGACCCCTGAGTCTAGCATTTGCCAGAGTACAGGAGGAAATAAGGTCAGGTCCAGCAGGTGAGGGTGGCGAAAGCCAGGGTACCTTTTTGGCTAGGCTTGTATAGGCTCTAGGGCCAATAGCCTAGTACCTACCTATGAACCTAGGAACCTATGAGCTAAGGTGGATGTTTCCTTCCAATGCCCCCTGTAACCTCTGCCAATGATGGTGAGCATCCATTTGTTGAAAATCTCCGACTGCCAGACCGCCTTATTAGGAGCGAAAGTTTGAGATGGGGCACCCAGTGGGGAACATGAGAAACCTCATCATAGTCATAGCTTAAAAGGGGGTTATTCTCTTTGGGAAATAAACCTCTCTTGTTAGGTGTGGCAGACTTCTCATCCTGATATTTCCTTTTGGTGCCTTGGTTTTTGTTCAGCAAGAACTTCTGTTTGTTGGGCTGCCAAAAATTATCCTGTTTACAGGAGGGAAACTTGGGAATATGAAATATTTTCGACACCCCTTGAATCAGTTTACCTTTCATCCCAGTCTTTTAAGGATCAGATTAGCTACTGTGCCAAACACAATCAAAATCAAGCAGAGCATTCATAATCTAATTTTTATCTCATCATAAAAGTTATAACTGTGCAAACATATCTTCTCATCATCACCATTGCTGCATTTCTAGAAACAGTGTAGGTCCCCTCCAAGGCACTCTTTAAGCATGTTTAGACACTTAAGAAGCATCAGAAACCATATCTTTAGCACAGACTTTTGCTCAGCAGGTAACGATGCAACAAACTCATCTAAACCATAAATACACCTCAACACAAACTTCTACATAAAATACTGGTAGGGAAACACTTTTTTTTTTTAACCTACTGTGCTGGACTACTCCATCTTATTTCCCTGGAATTCTAGCCACTTGCCTTGTTTATCTGAAGGGACTGGGCTTGATGAAGACGTAGTCTTTTTATTGGTAGTGGTCACTGGGGACAAAGAAGCAGGGTCTACAGACAAGGAGCCTTGGAGGCCAGGCATGGCTGAGCACACACTTCATTTCTTAAAACTTTTTTAGGCAAAGACTCATTCAGCAGAGCAGAATTACAAGCAAATTTTCTTAAATTCATCCTCCAATTCTGGGATCAATGGAAGGAATGTAGTCACGTCCAGGGCCTCCATCCTTCAAAAGATCATAAATCCTGCTGATTTCAGAGGCAGCCAATGACTGCTCCCAACTGAATACATCTCTACACCTAGCCAGCACTTGGGAAAAAAAAAACATTTGATTGGTTTTCTGAATCTGTTCATCCTGACAGGAAACTAACTGAATGGATTCTGGCACTTCTGAAACCTCAGATTCCAGATCCCCTTCAAAATCAGGATCCTTGGGTGGTTGAATGGGGGTGGGAGCCGGTGTTACTCATAACCCAGGTTTGCATCCCATAATTAACTGCCTGAACAATGGCTCTAGCCATAGCCATCAGCTCAGGTGGAAACACAGCCGGAGACTGTTGCCCTGCAATGTGGTTGGTCTTTTGCCCCTTTTTTGCATCCACTAGACTAGTAGGAGGATCCATGGGTGGGGGGAGAAATATCAACAATGGCAACAGATTCTGCACCCTGACTTTCACTGCACCCAAACAGTTTGGTTCTTGAGTACCTGAACCAGGCAATGGTACTGTCCCACAGGACATGTTTGACCCCCTCTTGTCACTCATAGTTGCTACACTAACACATCAGTGGACCTAGAGGCAAAAGAAGGTGAGTGGTTTAATAACTTGCATATGGCTACTGCAGAGTCTGACGCCATAAGCAGAGGCATATTTCTATGTTTTTTTAGGTACGCAAGGAGAACGTGGTGGTGGTGGGGGCATTGTATCTGACTCCATCAAGTCAGGGGACAAAAGCCTAGCAAGATCAATACCAAACACTGGCTACATGGTCAGCCCATTAAAAATGGACAAAACTCACTCTAAACAGCAATATGAAGTCCATTTGTGCATGAATACTATTCTGAGTACTGCCCTGCATAAAATGACAGTTTGAATATAGTTTAAAGCACCAAACACATCACAAAAGTCCACAATTTTAATAAACTAAGGCAAGTTTCAGTCCCAGATGATTAGAAAGAGCATAAAACAGCCTTAGACAAGGAATAAACTTATGAAAGATTCCTATCAAAAATGTTTAACCTACAAAATGTCAGTAAAATTGTGATTTGAACGAAAACATCATTTAAAAGATGGGTTGCCAACTGGCTCACAGACAGAACCCACATGGTAAGAGTTGTGGGAGCTAGGTCTGACTCTAAACCGGTTACAAGTGGCATTCCCCAGGGCTCAGTCCTAGGACCCCTCCTGTTCAGCATATACTTCTCAGAGGTACAGACCAGCACAGGAGGACTATGGCTGACCAAGTTCGCAGACGACTGCAAACTAGGGGCTATAACTGACTCTCCAGCTGACACAGACATCCTCCAAAAGGGTCTCACTGAGACAGATACCTGGTGTCAAAACCATGACCTCAAGCTAAATGCCAAAAAGTGCATAGTCATCCCCTTTGGAAAAAACAAAGTACCCACAAACTACCACACAGGTGGTAGCCCCCTAAATACGGAAGATGTAATAAGGGATCTTGGGGACCCAAGTAGATAGTAATCTCTCCTTTGATAATCACATTGCCAAAGTGGTTAGAAAATCCTTCTATGTGGCCCACCTAATTACAAAAGGGTTTGTATCCAGATTGAAAGAGGTCATTGGGCCCCTCTATGCATCACTCATCAGACCCATCATAGAGTACAATGCCCCATTTGGGATGTACCTTTCAAGACACCTGCAACAACTGAAAAGACCACAGAAGTACCTCACCAAGAGGATCACTGGCCTCAAGCAGATGCCATATGCAGCTCAACTGAAGAAACTCCAGCTGTACTCGGTTGCATACCGCCTACTCAGAGGTGATATATGCCTGACATACAAAGCCATGTCCAACCCAGAATTGATGGACATGCTCCACCTAAAGAAAACTATATCCCCTTGAGCCACACGCTCCAGGGATCTAAACCTCACCACAACAATAAATAGGACATGCTGGTGGGACAGATTCCTGTCCCAGAGACTTCCCATGCTCTGGAACAAGATTCCAATATACATTAGGCAGAGCTCCTCACTAACTCTCTTCAAGAGAAACCTTGACGAGTGGATGGGAAACAGAAAGTTTACCCCAGGGATCACTTCAATGTCTCTGCTGGACAGAGGCACAGGGAACTAATCTAAGGGGGCGGTGACAGCCAACACGTTCTGGCTAGGCTTATAAATGCCTTCGGGCAGATAGCCTAGTACCTACCTATGAACCTAAAATGTTGCAACCCTACTCAATCACCTCAAATAATCAAAACCCCAAAGAGAAACTGGAAAAACAGCAAGTTTTCCTGTCAAACTTTCAAATTAAGCCTTTAATCAGTGGAAATAACAGATGTGACTAAGTTGTGGCTCTGGAAATATGAAACAATGAGAAGAACTGTACTAAAGTGGCCTTACTACAGAAACTCCATTAAATATTCACCAATACCCATAAAGGACGTTACAAGAGTTACAACCAACAGAAACCAAGAATTAGTTTAAAATAAATAGTATACATCTTATACTGCAAGCAAAGTAAAAGCCCAAGTATATACTATTTTCCAAACAGAACAAACAAGCAATTCAGCAGAATATACACTATTCAGCACTGATAGAAAAAGGCAGAGGGAGGAAATAAAGACCAGAAGTGTTTCTTATCTAAGCTCAGAATAGAAAACTGAAAGGGTGCTGTCTGTATGTCTGAAAGGCAGTCCCTGTACTGACAGGCGACTGGTCCAATACATCCACGGACACTGGGAGGGAATCTGAGCTTTGGTAGACTGCTAGAGGAAGGGTAGCAGGGTAATACTTCCTCTATGTCATTAAGGCAGTGTGTTGCTGAACATCAATAAAAGAAAACACAAAATGGCTACAGTGGGACACAGCAAATATTGTAGCAGTGATCATTCAAACATCAACTGTCACAGTAAGTCTACCTACACAACTGTGCTACATTCTTTATATGGATCACTGCTGTAGTAGCCTAAGCGATATTGGTAGAATACCATAACTTAACATGACAGAGAAAAAAGGATGAAGGTCCAGAAGCCCCTATTGAATGTCCCTAGAAAAGCCTGTCCTAGAACTGGAGAGAGAATCTTGTTTATAGCATTTTGTAAAAATGTGCACAGAGGATTAATTTTCTGCTTCTAGAGTACTGCTAGAACTCATCCCTTTCAAAAAAAAAAAACATAGATGAAGCAAAGGAACTGGTAGAGTGAATCTTAACCCTGAAATTGTTTTATTTTGTTGTAGTGTGTATAACAAAAGGTAATGGCATGACACAACCATTTTGACACGGTCTTTTTGGCAAAGATTATCCTTTTTTCCTACCTTCACAAGAAATTAACAATTTATCTGAAGTTCTGAAATATTTTATTCCGTCATGACAGTACCTCAGTTGTCTGTGGACATTCAAACTATGGAGTATCCTTTCTCCCTTACTTTTAGGTTCTGGAGAAAAGACAGGGAAATGGTTAGCCTGTCTTAAGGTAAACCTGGATACCACTTTAGGAAAAAATGAATGATTATTTCTTAAGGAAACCCTGTCTTTATTGAGCGCTTTCAACTCAGATTCTCTTCTTAGACAGGTCAAAGCAATTAGTAAGACTATTTTCCACGTTAAGAACCTCAAGTCAGTCTGATGAGCTGGTTTAAATGGAGCAAACTAACACAAAGCTAAGATCCTAAAGAGGGGCCACCTGTTTCATAGGAGGCTTCTTCTGCAACATCCCTTTCAAAAACATTTTCACATGAGACTGCACTGAAAGAAGGGGATCCATGGGCAGACATGCTGAAATGGCCAACAAATTAACCTTGATTGAGGTGGAAGACAGGCCATAGGATACTAACTCACATCTATACTGTAGTACCAGAGAAACACAAGCTCTGAACGGTTGCTGGTTCTTTTATTGGCACCAACTAGAAAACACTTCCATTTCATAATATACGACTTTCTAGAAGGAGGCTTTCTCGCCTCCATTAATACCTGCTGCACATCCTCATTAAAAAAGGTTACCTAAAAAGTACTAAAATTTTATCATCCCGGCAGTCAGTCTGTAGTTGTTTGGAGTCAGAATGTATCAAACACCCCTGGTCTTGTGTGAATAAATTAAATCTGTGAGGAAGCTTGTGGTAAATGTCCCTGACATTTCCAAAACAAGGGAGAACCCCTGTTGCCTGGACTAAAAAGGAGTCACCACAAAGATATTTGGGGAGTTATTCTGAATCTTCAGAATGACCCTGGATATTAGTGGAAAGGGTAGAAAAGCATACAAGAACATTCCTGTCCAAAGAGAAGAAAATTCATCTGTGTTCCAGGCCTTCTCACATTCAGCCCTGGAGCAGAATCTTTGTGAACTGAATGGTCTGAGTGGAGGCAAATAAATCTGTTTGAGGTGTTCCCCCATAGTTGGATCAATCCTTGGAAGGCCTGCTAATTTAGTTTCATTCAGAAGGTTCTACCAAAGACCTGCTCAGCTGCCTGCCACACAATTTTGATCTGATGGAGTATAATATGCCAGTAAAGTGAGATTGTGCTGTAAAGCTATATCCAAGGCTACCATGGCCAATCTGCATAGGGGATAAGATCTGGTTTACCCCAGTTTGTTTATGTACAGCATCAATGTGGTGCTGTCTGTAAACATTTGTAGAGGTCCTGAGGACTGCACGTGGTTAACAGAGTTGAGGGCATTTATCACAGCTAACATTTCTATGTTTTGAACATTCTATTTTGTTTCAAAGACCCTCCACTTTTACTCCCAAAGACACTGCTCCTCCAGCAAATTCTGAGGCATCTGTTGTGACTGACCTTGGTGGAGCAGGAAGGGAAAATGGGCAGCTTGCATTCTCAGAAATATGGAGTCTCCACCACAAATTATCCCTTTTGACAAACCCCAAAACTGGAATCTGAAATGTCAGACGATGTTGATTCTGAAATCATAAGGATTTCAGGTACCACTGGATTTTTCTCATGTGGAGTCTTGCAAAAGGTATCGTGAGCGTCACAGATGCAAAAAGACCCAGAATCCTGACAAATTTCCTTGGTGAATGGTAGTCGTGGAAAAACTCAAGAACAGACCTAAACACAGATCTATTTTTCCCATGGAAAAGAAAACTTCTTTGAACTGAGGTGTCCAAAAGACCATCCAGGAAAACAATCCAATGAGAAAGAATCAGACAAGACTTTGTAAGTTCTCTTGCAATCCCAGCCTATGTATGAGATCCCTTACCCAGCTTCGACAAACACTTTACAAAGATAAGCAAGTCATCTAAACAAGGAGAAATGCAAGCATCTTGCAGTCCGCAGTAGGCTATCACAAGAGCTAGACGCTGCGAATACCACTGGAGCAGCAGACAGACCAAACAGTAAAGCAGAGAACTGATAATGTGATCCAGACACAAAAAGCCTTAAGAAATGTCTGAAATCTGGAACTGTAGGAATGTGATGTTTTTTTTTTTTTTTTATTTAAGGTCAGTAAAACACCAAATGGTGAAGTGACAGCATTTTGCATACTATCATAAACAAATACAGAAAGGAAAGATCCAGAACTGGTCTCCAAAATTCATCTTTTTTTTGGCACCAAGAATATCATGGAATAGAACCCTTTCCCTAACTGAGGAGGAAGGACAGTTTCTATGACCCCCTATTCAACCAAATGCTGAATGACGGGAGGGAAAGAAGAGTCTAGGCTGGTGGGTGAGGAGGACCCTCCCCCACTGAAAAGAAGGGAGAGAGATTGCCATCTGTAACCCTAGCAGAGGGCTTTCAGAATCCATCTTTCTGAAACTACCTGTTGCCAAAGAAAGAAATGGAGATTCACACTTTCTGAAAGGATTAAGGGACTGCCAGGGTGGAAGTTCTTCATATAGTCATTAAGAGTTATGAGACTGTCATTTGTTCTTTATGGTGCCTGATTTCTTTTTAGAACATTCTGCCATTGCTTTTTAAACATTTGCTTACCAGCAGCTTGCAGAACTGTTTATCTCACTTTTTAAAGAGTTGTACATGGAGCCTTGAATCCCTTGGCAAACTTGGAGAAGGAGGGCTGAAAATCCAAGAGATTCCTTGAATCAGTTTCCCTCTCTCATCTCTCCTTTTAACGACTTCTACCAGAAGTTCCAAAAACTACTACACTACCCATAGTAGAATTCAAAATTTAATTTTTAACATCCTCTGGGTGGTTTTGAGAATGCAGCCAGGCAAACCTCCTCATAACAGTTACAGTGACAGCAGCCCCTGCAGCTGGCATCAGCAGAATCACATGCACATATCAAACAGTGGGTAGTCACTTGAGACACAAAACCAACTTTTTCCACATGAGTTGAAACAGATGCCAAAACATTTCTCATATTCTCACGAAAGGCAAACATGAACTTCAATATATGAGCTTAAAAGTTGAGAGTTCTAAAAACAAGTGATGCAGAAGAATACATATTTTCCCAAACCTATCAAAAGCCTTCCAGTCGTGTCAGGATGAGAGGTTTTATTATTAACCAAAAGTTTAGCAGTAGCTGGAATCATTAAAGCAACAGCTGTTAGGTCTGATCTGGGACGAGTGCATGAAAATTTAAAAGACTGAGACACTTTGCATAGTCTCTATGATTTTTTGAGGGCAGTAGACTGGCTGTCAAGAAAATTGCTAGCTGACAAAAATATCCTCCAAAATAGACACTATAGGAGGAATATGTGTAGGTTTTGAAAATTCCATTTGCAACAAATCATAGTATTTCCTGAGGGACTGAAAAACATCACTACTTTCCCACTGAAATGGCTCATTCACTCCTTCTAGAAATAGTTTTAGAGAAAGAGAATCATTCAAAAGTACTGGCCAAAGCCACATCCGTCTCAGACTCTGAATCAGAAATTTATGGAGACAGCACAATCTGTGCCTTCAGAATAATTTTGATGTTCAAACCCTTGAATCTCTTCAAAAACAGAATAATTATTTTTTCTTTTACCAGAAGCTGGCTTACAGAAAGGGTCAAGGGCCTCCACTAAACCCTGAGCCAAGCCCAATAAATCACTCTAGTCCTGGGTAACTGAGACAGGAAAAAAGATATGTGTTTAATAAAAAGTTATGTCTTACCATAACTTGGTATCCCTACTGTCTTCCTTCATTCATCCTCACAATTGGGTCTAAGATCCGACCCCGGATCCGGCTTGGCCACTTTCTACAGACTTGACTCCAACTCTCAAGTGCCTCCCTCATACCTACAATACCCTGCATCCACCCAACTGCCTCAGATCGAGTTTGCCAAATCCAATCATATCACACTCAGACACAAAAGACCAGCAGAAGAGGCTCAGATACAGGACTAAACAGTCCAGAGCTCATCGAGGTTCCTCAAAAAAGGGCAGGTGGATGGTTGGGTGTGGAATTGAGGATGAATGAAGGAAGACACAGATCCTCATGATAGAGTCAAATTCCCCAGAAACAAGAACCTTGAGTGGATCTCATGGAAGGACATGCTGGAGCACCATCAAGCCAAAGGAAGCCCTGCTCCTGGAAATAACATCTGATCTATAATGTGACACAAAGGTGTGGTTATTAGATCATGTAGCTGTCGCACAAATGTCATCAATAGAGGTTCTGGCATAAAAGCAGAGGACATAGCCATAGCCCTGGCAGAATGCACCCTAGGGGATTTGGGTAACTGCAATCCTCAATAAGAATAAATGAAGGAAATACAATGAGATCCATTTTGCTAGGGTGACTTTTGATACTGCTTGACCAAGTCTATTCAAAGAAGAGGCTATAAGAAGCTGATCAGACTTTCTGTATTGCTCCGTCCTGTGTAAGTAGAAACGGAGCTATGAATATCTAAAAGATGAAGAACGTATTCCCTTTGTTTGAAAATGTGGGAAAGAACACTGGAAGTTGAATGGACTGATTGATATTATTTTCTGTGGCCACTTTAGGCATAAAGGATGGCTTAGTGCACAATGACATGCTATCCTTATAGAATAAAATGTAAGGAGGTTTAGAAGATAGAGCTTGAATCTCAAAAATCCTCCTAGAGGAAGTTACAGCCACCAAGAGAGCTGTTTTCCAGGATAGAAACTTCATCTTGCCAGGAGCTGCAGGTTCAAAGGGACCCCATGTCAATATCTGCAGGACCAGTGTAAAGTCACAATGAGGAGAAGGATCCCTAATGGGGGGTTTCAATAAGAAAATGCCCTTCATGAAGAACTTACATAATCTGAATGTAAACAAGGAACGTGTTTGACTAGCCGTGTGAAATTAGAAACAGTGGCCAACTGCAGTTTGATAATGGAAATGCTAGCACCCTCTCCAAAAAGGGTAGAGAGAAACAATAACACTTCTGATACAGGTGCTGAGAAAGAATCAGTGTTCCTGTTGGTAGCTCAAACAACATATCTCTTCCATATGCTACTGTAGACTTTCTTAATGGAAGCCTTTTGAGATGCTAGAAGAAATTTTTGGACCGGGGACTGAAGCGTGGATGGTCTAATCAAGGTCAGAATTGGAAAAACCAAGCAGTCAGTTTTAGGGTTTGAAGATTTGGGTGTCAGATCCCTGAGGTGAGAGAGGAGGTCCTGAGAGGCTTCCAGTATCCAAGGAGAATACTTTAGATGAGACCATAGGAAGGGAAACTACACCTGGTGAGGCCAGATGGGGGCAATGAGGATGACTGAACTCTTCAATCTGTTTCCTTCTGAAGAAATTTGGGGATAAGGGGAGAGGAGGGTAAGCATACAGGAGAACCTGCGGCCAATCATGGACTACAGCATCCCTTGGGGACTCCACTGGAGGAGAGATAAGAGAAAAAATCTTGCTGCATTTGTTGTTGAGGGGTGAGGCAAATAGGTTGCAGCAAGGTTGACCCCAACTGGTGAAGATGATGTTCGCTACTGACTGGTTAAGGGACCACTCATGTGGAATCAGAAGGGACCTGCTGAGTCTGTCCACCAGAACATTATTTTTCCCCAGAACGTGTGATGCAATAAGAAGGCAGTCTGAAGACATCACCCACTCCCACACCCTCATAGCCTCCCTGCATAGGGGATAAGAACAGGTTCCTCCTTGCTTGCTGATGTACCATACAACAGACATGTTGTTGGAAAGGACTGCAACAGTCCCAAGAGTGAGAACTTCCTGAAAGGCTTGCAACTTTAGAAGGACAGCTCTCATCTCTAGGACACTGATATGCAAGTTGGTCTCAGGAGTCAACCCCGTGCCTTGGATCATCTTCCCAATGTAATGCCCCCCCACCCAAACTGGGAAGCATCCATAGTCATGGTGGCTATCGGAGGATTGCTGACAAAGGATCTGCCAAGGATAACATTGCTAGAGTGAATCCACCAACTGACATGACGTTTGCAGATGGGAGTCAATTTGATGTGAAAGGACAAGGGTTGAGACAGAATGAACCACTTGATTGGCTAGTGTCCACTGTAGAACCTGTATAAAGAACCTGGCCAGGGGGGACTAGTAGAATTGCTGCAGACATGGACCCCAGAACCTGCAAGATCAGTCGAGTGGAGGGGGCTTGAGTTGCTATAAGTTGCTGGACCTGATTTCTCAGAATGGTTAGATGGTATAAAGGAAGAGAAGCTACCTGATGTCTGGTATTGAGCTGCGTACCTATGAACTCTAGGTTCTGAACTGGAGTAAGATACACTTGTCCATGTTTATGGTGATGCCCAATGACTGAGCTAACTGAAGTAAGTAGTCCCTGGCTTGAATCAGTTGATGCTTTATGGGAGCAGTTAGGAGCCAATCATCTAAATATGGAAACACCTGGAATCACTTTAGCCTTAGGTGAGTGGCTGCTATCGCCATGCATTTGGTGAACAACTGGGGGGCTGTGGTGAGCCCAAAGGGCAGTGCTCTGAACTGGTAATGACTGCCTCCCAGCCAGAAGTGTAGAAATCTCCTGGAGCATCTGTCTATTTTGATGTGATAGTATGCATCCTTGAGATCTATTGAGAACATCCAGTTGTCCTTGTGCAACAGCAGAATGGACTGAACCATAACCATTCGGAACCTCGCTTTCATTACATAGTCATTTAACTTGCTGAGATCCAGAATGGGTCTTAGGTCCCCTGTCTTTTTCAGCACTAAAAAGAAACAGGAGTAGGTACTGAACCTTCTCTGTTTGGTTGGGACCTCCTGGATGACTTTTCTACAGCAGTTGTTGAATTTCCTGTGCTGTCTGCTCCCATTGATCGGGAGGCACGTCCCAGGAGGCTTCTTGAATTCTGAGGGGGAGGGAAAAGGGAATATATAACAGCCTCTGGATATCACACTTAGCACCCAATGGTTTTGAGTTAATTGTGTCCAGGCTTCTGGGTGCAAAGCTAATCATTCCCTGACTGCCTCCAGAGACAGACAACCGGGTAATGCCTCAGGAGTGCTGGCGGGGATCATTGGAAGTGAGTTCCCTGAAGCCCTGTTTCTGCGGTCCCCTCTACCTCTAGGGTGTCTTATACCATTAAACCCTCCTTCTCTGCCTCTAGAGAAAGGTTCTCCATGTGGGTCCTGGAAAGGCCCCTGGGACTTGCAGAACCACATTTTCTTGCCCCCATGCTGGTTTCTGGAAAAGGACCTCTGGGGGTTAGAAAAATTGATTCCAACAACAGAAAGGGTTTTCCCATCCTTTTTGCTGCATGTGAGGGTGTTTCTAACTGAAAGCCCAAAAAGGTAGTAGCCATTGTAGGGGGCACTGACAAACAATGCCTTAAAGGGCTCCGCAAAATCACATAGCCTCAGCCAGGCTAGCCTTCTTAGGGAAAGTCCTGAACCGGCTGCTCGTAAGATGCCCTTCGTGGTATGGGAGATTAACCTCATGAAAGAATTGGTGATAGATGAAAGAGGAGCCAGCTTGGGAGAAACTTTCTTAAATTCCTCCACAGGCATGGACTCAGACAGAAATGGTCAGTTCTTTAACTAGATCCCTCAGCAGCCGAGTAAAATGGACTTGATAGTTCAATGACCTTAGCGCGGAGGTTGCCGAGACGTAAATGCACTTCCCAATTCTGTCCAGCGCACTGGACTCCTTGCTTGCCGGATGGACACTGGCAGTCTCCTCTGTCAATTCTTTCTTCCACCATGACAGCATCGACCACAGTGCCATTAATCCAATGTTTCCTGTCCGTGGGGGGCACTAGAAATCTATTGGGCCACTTGGGTTCATAGGTTCATAGGTTTATACTAGGCTATCTGCCCTAAGGCATTTATAAGCCTAGCCCAAAGTTTTGTGGCTTACGCCACCCCTTATATGAAAAAATACTGTGCCCATTAGTTTGTTGTGCCTCTGTCCAGCAGTGACACAGAGATGATTCCTGGGGTAAACCTACGATCTCCCATCCACAGGTCAGGATTTCTCTTGAACAGAGCCAGCGAGGTGCTCTGCCTCACATGGACCGGGATTTTATTCCACAGCACAGGGAGTCTCTGAGTGATAAATCTATCCCTCCAGCACGTCCTATTTATATCCGTGCTAAGGTTTAAGTCGCTTGCTCTAGTGGTTTTGGTGGATTTGGATTTTTTGAGGTGGAGCATGTCCATTAATTCCTGGTTGGACATGGCCTTGTATGTCAGGCACATGTCACCTCTGAGCAGACAGTATGCGACTGAATAGAGCTGGAGTTACTTCAATCTGGCAGCATATGACAGATTTTGGAGTCCCTTTATCCTTTTGGTGAGGAACTTTTCGGGTCTCTCCAATTGCTGCAGATGTCGGGTGAGATACATCCCGAATGGGGCATTGTACTCGATCATTGGTCTGATAAGTGAAGAGTACAGAGGAACAATGACCTCACTAGATCTGGATGTGAATCCCTTCATGATCAGGTGGGCAATGTAGAAGGTCTTTCTAACAACTTTAGCAACGTGAGTGTCAAAAGAAAGGCCACTGTCAACCTGGGTCCCGAGGTCCCTGATAACCTCTTCTGTGCTTAGTGGATTGCCACCTATATGGTAGCTTGGGGTTACCTTGTTTTATCCGAAGGGTATGACTATACATTTTTTGGCGTTTAACTTCAGGCCATGGCTCTGGCACCAGCTATCTGTTTCCGTGAGTCCCTTCTGAAGGATATCCGTGTCCGATGCACTTTCCACTATGGCGCCCAGTTTGCAGTCGTCTGCAAACTTTGTCAGCCAAAGTCCTCCCATGTTCGCCTGTACTTCTGAGAACTAGATGCTGAACAATAGGGGGCCAAGGACTGAGCCCTGTGGGACACCACTTGTGACCGGCTTGGAGTCTGACATAGCGCCAGCAACTCTAACCTTGTGGGTTCTGTCCTTAAGCCAGTTTGCAACCCATCTTGTGACATATGGGTTTACATTTAAGCTGGTAAGTTTTTCTACAATACCCGAGTGAGGTATTGTGTCGAAAGCCTTTGCAAGGTCAAGGTAGGCTGTATGGACTGCCTTTCCCTCATCAATGGCCTTGGTGACTGTTTCGAAGAAGTCGACCAAGTTCAAAAGGCATGATCTGCCCTTGACGAAGCCAAACTGGGTCGGGTCCAATGTCTGCAAGTCCCCTATATCTTTGTTTATGAGCTCCATTATGATCCTCTCCATAGCTTTGCAGACTAGACTTGTTAAGCTTATGGGGCGGTAATTACCAGGGTCCGTAGAGGCACCGCCTTTGTGGAGTGGGACCACAGTTGCCGTAGCCACTCCTTGGGCACGTATCCTGTGGTAAGGCTGAATAAGGGAATAGGGTCGATTGAGTGCAGCTCCTTCCACTCATTGTGAGATATTAAATCCCTGGGGCATCTACCAGGGGGGTCACCCAGGATATAGATGGCCTCATCCCGAATGCCTCCAGGAGAACTGACTCCTCAGCTCCTCAGAGGAAGGAGTTTGGGCAGACAACCCACCTTTCTGCTTCAGAATATCCAAAATATCTCCAAGGGAGACATCCTCAAGTGTGGATGGGGGGCATCCTTCCCCCTCACTGAAATCAGTATCCTCGGTTAAGGACTCCAGGGGGGTGTCCATGTGCCTCCTTTTACACCTCCTCTTCCAAGGGATCTCCTCAGTGGGGTATTCTGGGTATGTATCAGAAGAGGGGAATCTCTCCTGAGCAGGGAAGTCTTGGAGGCAGCTTGGGACGGGAAGACTTGTGGTAGGATAAGTGAGAGAAAAGCCTGGATCCAATGGAGGTACAAGGGCAGACTGAGGAACTTGTATGGTAAAATCTGCAACCTGGGAGAAGACCCTCTCCACAACCTGAAAGGCCGAAGGACCAGGCAAAGCCCCATCTGGATCCCCCGCAGCTGAAGCTACTGAAAAGAGATGGACAGGTCTTACAACAGATCCATGGCCTCCAAAAGGGCTCAGGCCTCCTCCTCCCCTGTTACCAATCATTTCAACATCCTTGCATCTGACAACACTGTCACCGAAATAGTTCAGGAAACCAAACTTCTAACTGATATCATTGACAACAAACATTCATTTGACCCCCATACACAGCAAAATATAAAGAAAACTCATCAAAAACTGGGACTCTTATATAGAAACAAACATTTCTTTACTGCAGCAACCAAAACTGCCCTTGCAATAACATTTTTACTTCCCTCCCTTCTTTATGGTGCCCCTATCTTAACTAACTTACAAAACTTCTACCCTATGCAAGATGGAACAGTGCTACAACAAAGTTGCAAAGTTTGCCACAAACTCTAAATATCACACACACCACTGTAAACCACTCCTAGAATTAAACTGGCTTGAACTCATTGTTTCATAGTTTAGTACTAGGCTATCTGCCCTGGGGCATTTGTAAGCCTAGCCATAGTGATGTGGCTTTTGCCACCCCATGAAATGGTACAAAAATGTACAGAATAAATTTAGAATACTGTGTCTCTGTCTGTTAGTGACACAATGAAGGTCCCCTTATATAATAGAATTAGTTTACTGTGCCCCTGTCTAGTAGTGACACAGATGTGACCCCTGGGGTAAACGTACGATCTCCCATCCACTCATCAAGATTTCTCTTGAAGAGAGTCAGTGAGGGGCTCTGCCTAATATGAACTGGGATCTTGTTCCAAAGCATGGGAAGCCTCTGGCTTATGAATCTATCCCTCCAACATGTCCTATTCATACTTGTGCCGAGGTTTAAGTTTTTAGTTCTCGTGGTCCTGATGGATTTGGATTTTTTGAGATGGAGCATGTCCATCAGATCCTGATTGGACATGGCCTTGTACGTCAGGCAGAGATCACCTCTGAGCAGGTGGTATGCTACTGAATAGAGCTGAAGTTTCTTTAGTCTGGCAGAATAAGACATATGTTGGAGACCCTTGATCCTCTTGGTGAGGTACTTTTGTGGTCTCTCCAGCTGTTGCAAATGCCGGGTGAGGTACACACCAAATGGGGCATTGTACTCAATCATGGGTCTGATGAGGGAGGAGTATAGGGGTACAATGACATCCTTGGATCTGGATGTGAATCCCTTCATGATGAGGTGTGCAAGGTAGAATGTTTTTCTAACCACTTTGGCAACGTGGGTGTCAAATGAGAGGTCGCTGTCAACTTGGGTCCCTAGGTCTCTGATTACTTTTTCCGTACTCAGTGGGTTGCTGTCTATGTGATAATTTGTGGGTACTTTGTTTTTCCCAAAGGGGATGACTATACATTTTTTGGCATTTAGTTTAAGGCCGTAACTCCGGCACCAGTTGTCCGTTTCTGTGAGGCCTTTTTGTAGGATGTATGTGTCCGCTGGTGTATCGACTATGGCGCCTAGTTTGCAGTCATCTGCGAACTTTGTCAGCCACAACCCTCCCATGTTTGCTTTAACATCTAGTCACACCTTACACACCAAATCGATCCCTATGATCAGAAGACAAAAATCTCTTAGCTATCTCAAAACCCACAAGAAAACCAAATCACTCTGTATTCATACTCTGTCTCTATACTTTGGAATTAAAAAATCATCTAAAAAATGCATGGCTCTCTTCTTGTATAAAGCCTGCCTAATACTCAGGTCTTCCTCTTCTTCCACACTAGCCTCATCATCCTTTCCTGTCACACTTCAATCCCTTACAGACTGCAAAATCCTAAGGCTCTTCTAAATCCTCCTCTGTTTCTATACCATATCCTTGAGCTACTGCTCAGGCTTTATTGCTTCTATTCTTCTTAACTCTCTCTCATTATCTATCTACATCACTAACTTTCTGTCTGCTATTTTCCTAACTGAAACTAACATTTTATTTTTCATGTACTATAATAGTCAATGCCACACATTGCACTACCTAAGTACTATGTTCTTTTTTGTACACTGTCTACATCATGTATGGTGAGAGTGACTATTATTGCCTGTAATGTTTTAACTCTATAGAATTGTCTGGACGTGTAGTAATACACTGCAACATCTTGTAACATAGTTTGTTCTTTCTTTCAACTTATTTTTGTATAGTATTTCTAATGTAATTTGTATTGGATTGGATTATACTATATTTGTATTGTAGTGTATGTGGAGCTTTTCTCCCCAGGCTTCTGCTGAAAATGGGTTCTGTAGACCCAGTCAGACCACCCCAGTAAACAAATGTCAAATAAATAAATTATACATTGAGTGTCAAAGCCCCCAAGGGATGGGACAGAGAAGGAAGAAGCCAATCTCAGTCCCCCGAACCCAGCACCGACACCATGGCTCCAAGACTCGCTCTGCTCTGACAAGGCCAGAACAGGGCTAGTCAAGGGCATACTCTGCATCGAGAAAGGGAGTTTCCTCCACGCCGAATCCGACATGTATAGCAGCCTTGAATCTCTAGGCTCTGAAGCCAGGGGATGAATCTGAGAAGGAGTATAGATAGAGTGGCAGCTCACTGATCTGACAGGGGACGGAGCTGGAAAGTACAGTTGTGTACACTTACCATAAATGTAGATGTTTGAGTGTATTCACTGTTGCAGTCATTACATTTGGGTAATCCTGCTGGCAGATTGCCCTCAGTCGGCCTGAATTCCAAAGTCTTGGGTTCTGCGTCGGCTGCTGTCGCTCGTTCCCTGACGTCAGGTCGTCAGGGGTATAAAAAAAGCAGCCAAAGCCATTTTCTTCAGTTTTTCTTGCCCCAGATGTCAGGTGCCCCCTAAAAGGGTAGCCAAAATTTATATATAAAAATACATGCACCGATATAAACTTTACCTTCATCTACAAGCAAATACTCACATAGGTTGTATAAATCAGAGAAGGAAAGATAAGTTCCAGCAGAAAAAGGGGGATGGCGGGTGAGTAACCTGGACTGCAACAGTGAATACACTCAAACATCTACATTTATGGTAAGTGTACACAACTCTACTATGTTCTTCGTGTTTCACTGTTGCAGTCATTACATTTGGGTAGAGTCCCAAAGCTATGGTTGGTAGGCTGGAGCTAAACAGCATTAGGAGCGGCTATGAGGCCCTGCAGAACTGCAGTGGCAAAGCCTGCCCTGGATTTAGAGTAGAGTGGCAGATGATAGTGCTTTGTAAAGGTGTGCACTTAACTCCAAGTGGTAGCCTCTAAAATGTCTTTGGTTGGTACTCCCCTGAGAAAGGCTGCTGAAGTGGCTGCAGCTCTGGTGGAATGTGGCCTAACGCCCTTAGGCACTGGCTTGCCATGATGTAAATAGCAGAAACGAATGCAGTGGCCTATCCACTTTGAAATAGTCTGCTTTGAGATAGCCTTTCCGTGTGATCCTGCAGCATATGCCACTAGTAATTGCTCTGTCTTCCTGAAAACTTTGGTTCTGTCCAAGTAGAATCTAAGCTGTCTGTGTACATCCAAAGAATTCAGAATTCTCTCCCCCATGTTCTGTGGATTTGGATAAAAAGTTGGCAGATGAATAGTTTGGTTAAGAGCCACACTGGACACCACCTTAGGCATAAATGTTTGGTTTGTCCTCAGAGAGACCCTGTCTGGATAAAAAAATGATAAAAGGTTCCACAGCCATGAGTGCCTGTAGCTCCGAAACTCATCTTGCAGAAGTTATTGCTAGGAGCAGAGCTGTTTTCCAAGATAAAAACTTTATATCAGTAGTAGCAACTGGCTCAAAAGGAGGCAGGGTGAGCTTTTCCAAGACATAGTTGAGGTCCCATGCAGGTACTGGTGATCTCCTTGGAGGCCTTAAATTGTTGGCTCCTCTGAGGTACTGCTTTAATAAAGGATGAGAAAAGATAGATGGCTCTGTATTGTAATGAGCCGAAATGGCAGAGGCATGAATTTTAATTGATGAAAAAGATAGGCCTTTGTCCAGCATCTCAGATAAGTATTGCAAAATCTGAGGAAAATTTGGTACAGCTGTATCAATTCCTTGTGCCTGGTTCAAAGCACAGAATCTCTTCCATTTTCCAGCATAAGATTTTCTAGTACTAGGCCTTCTGGCTTCCAAAATTACATCCATCACAGCTTTACTGAGAGGTGTGTTTTGTATGACTACATTATCCGCCATGCTGCCAGGTTTAAAGTCCTGAGTTGGCTGTGCAGGATCTGATTGTTTTGCTGGGACAGTAGATGAGATATTTGAGGTAAGGCCCAAGCTGGGCATTGAGACAAGTTCCTTAGGATTGGATACCAGTACTGGTGGGGCCAGTCTGGGGAAATCAGTATCATCTTTGGCTTCTCCTGTCTGACCTTTAGGAGTACCTTGGGGAGGACAGGCAGTGGAGGAAAGGCATATACTGATAGGTTTTTCCAGCTGAAAGATAGGGCGCCCACTTTCCATGCTTGTCTGTGATAAGTCCTTGTGCAGAATCTTTTTAGTTGGTAGTTGTGAGGGGAGGCAAATAGATCTATGTCCGGGCATCCCCATTTCCTTGTTGTCATGCTGAAGACTTGTGGATCCAGCTGCCACTCGTGGGGATCCATGAGGTATCTGCTTAGTTCGTCTGCCAGAGTATTTTCCTTTCCTGGCAGGAATTGTGCCTGCAGATGTACTTGGTAAGTCAAAGTTGTGTCCCACAAAGTCATGGCTAGTCTGCAAAGGGGGTAAGAATGTGTGCCCCTCTGCTTGTTTATATACCACATGACCGTGGTGTTGTCTGTCTTTATCAGTAGTTGTTCTGGATGAAGTAGGTCCTTGAAGGCTGTCAGGGCATTTTGAACAGCTAGCATCTCTTTTTGATTGATATGTAGATGCATTTGGTTTGGGGACCATGTGCCCAGAATGCATCTTCCTGCCATGTGGGCCCCCAGGCATAATCTGATGCATCCGTTGTTAGTGTCTGCCTGGCTGGGGGTAATGTGAATGGCTGTCCCTTGTTCTGGTGACAAGCCTTTGCCCACCATCGAAACTCCTGTTGCAGGCAGGGAATGAGAGTAATCATTGTTTCCAGACTGTGGTAATGTTGAGTCCAAACACTTTTTAGGTACCATTGCAGTTTCCTCATATGCAGTCTTGCATATGGAATTAGTAGGATGCAGGATGCCATGAAGCCCAAAGCCTGCAGAATTTTTCTTGCAGATAACTGGGCCTTTGCTGCCAACATTTTGAAATAGGTAGTCAGTTGCCTTTGTTTGTTTGTCTGGCATGAGATAAGCCATCTAGGCAGTTGCATTTAAGCTTGCACCCAGGAATATTATCTCTTGAGGGTACTAGTTTTGATTTCTGTTCGTTGACTGTGTACCCTAGGCATGTTAGAAGTCTGTTCACAAACGCCAGATTTTGTAGAAGAATGTCTTTGTTCTCTGCTTGAATTAGAAAGTCGTCCAAGTAAGGATATATTTGTATTCCTCTTTGTCTGCAGAATGCAATTCCTGGTACCAGGCACTTTGTGAAGACCCTGGGTGCAGTAGATAAGCCAAAGGGCAGTGCAGAGAATTGGTAATGCATTGAGCCAGCCTTGAATCTGAGGTATCTTCTGCATGATTGTCTGATTGGGACATGCAGGTATGCCTCTTTTAGGTCTAAAGTCACAAGCCAAGCATTCTTGCCCAGCATGGGCAGAAGCTGCTGCAAAGTCAACATTTTGAATTTTGGTATATCCAGGAATGTGTTCAGAATAGATAGGTCCAGTATTGGTCTCCAGGCCTTGTCCTTTCTGAGTACCAAGAACAGTCTTGAGTAAAATCCTTGTCCCTGCTCTTGCTCTGGTATTTGTTAAATGGCCCCCATGTCCATGATGGATGAGACTTGTTTTTGTGCCTCTGCCCATTGATTTTCTGGCAGATCTGGCCAGCCTTTTGCCTTTGGCAGGATATGGAAATGGAACTTGTAGCCTTGTGACACTATATTTAGAACCCACTTGTCCTGGGTTATAATGTGCCAATTTTGAGAAAAAAGTGCTAATTTTTCCCTTAAGGGTGCTGCCAGGAGATAAGTGCTTGATGCATGCAGGGGGAAGTCATTGGGACGGTTTCCTGTATGGTTGTGATTTGTCTTCTCCAACTTTGGAGGTAGAAGCACCCCATTGCTTTGACCTGTATGAACTTTGTGCCTGGGATCTGCCCCTAGGGCGTCTGGATCTGCCCCTTTGAGGTCTGTCTGACACAGGAAAGGACCAATTTTTTTGTAGGCCAGTGTCTACTAAACCTAGGTGGCTGTACTTGTAAAAAAATCTTTGACAGTTTGTATAGATTTAGCTTTGTCCTCCATTTTCTTTAACATGTCTTCTGCCTTAACACCAAACAAATTATCATGCTGTAAAGGTGCATCTAATAATTTAACCTTGACATGATCAGGCAGATTTTGTTCCTTTAACCAAGCATGCCTCCTAATTACAGAACCCGTAACTGCGGCCCTGCAGGAGGCCTCCAAAGAATTAAGACCACACTGCAAAGTATGCTTTCCAACTTGTTCAGCTGCATGCAATAAATCCTGCATTTTCTTGTTTTCTGCACATTCAGAGTTCAACAACATTTTCTGTTTAAGCAATGCCATGACATGTTGCTGATATTTGAGCATATGAAACTGACAGTTTAAGGCCCTTATAGCCAAGGTAGCAGATGTGTAAACCTTTTTTCCCCATCTATCCATTGCCCATGAATCTCTGTCGGAGGGGGTAGGGTTTTTTGCAGTGGAAGCCTTAACTCCTTTTGGACCCTGTGAAATAGTTTCTGGGTCTGTGGCAGGGTTTTTAAAAAGGAATTTGTGAGAGTTGGGAACCATGTAACATCTGTCAGGCTTAACAGGAGCTAGAGGTAAGGAGTCAGGGGTCAGACTAGACTCCGAAAATACATCATCTACAATGTCTAACACAGGTGGAATGGCTAGAGGCCTGTGTTGAGGTAGTAAAAGGAAATCCCCGAGCCTCTTTTTAGGTTCTGAAAAGTCTTGGCTCTCCCAGTGGAAATGCCCCTCATGGTATGCAAGGTTTCCCTAAAACAATAGTCCTCTGGAGGAGAAGCTGAAGGTATAGATTCTTCAGCATCTGAATCCTCATACGGGGGAAGATAATATTCCTGATCAGAAGGGGAATCAGAAGAAATAGAAACCTGATCTGAAGATTCATAGTCAGTCTCTTGCCTTGGCCTCCTATCAGGAGGGGGATGGGAACCCCTGCTTAAGGTAATGAAGTATTCGGCCAATTTGAGCATCTGCTTTTTGGGCATAGAGGCCTGTCCACGTTGCTCTTGAGTTTGTTTCTTTGCTTTAGAAGGTGCTTTAGTCTTTGCCTTTGAAGCTGAAGTTGGTTTAATGTAAAGATGTTTAGGTCTGAATACACCCTCAGAAGTCGGTGCCTGCTCAGCGGCTCTGGACCCATCTGAGGGAATAGCGTCCGAGGCTCCAATACCTTGAGTTTCCAGTGGCATAGCTGACTCCACGTGGGACAGCGGCCTGCTACTCTAAAGTAGCGGGCGTCAGGGGCTGCGAAAGCGCCTCACTGAGAACTGGTGACTGGCTTAGGAGAAGCTTCATCGTCGGTTTTGGGCCTCGGTTGTTTATCTCTCTCCTTTTCTTTGCATTTTTTGTGAACACCGGTAGTCGGATGGCTATCCAACGACATTTCTGGATAATTAAACCGGCGTCCAAAATAGTTTAAAGCAAAATCATACCGACGCTTAATAGTGCATTGGTTAAATCTAGCACAAAACCGACAACCAGTAACATTGTGATCAGGGCCTAGGCAAGGAATACAGTAAGAATGAAAGTCCTTATGAGGTATTTGCTTTCCATAAGAAATACAATTATTTACTTTTTCTGACATCAGTCTGGAGCAAGAAAAAAGTTTCCCCAACAGGGTACTTAGCTTTATTGAAGACTTCGGATCTGAAACTCGAACACGAAAATCTCAGGAGTCGGCCGACAGGCACTTGCGAACTGCTTCTGCTTCGGGTACTGCACGGCAAGAAAGACTGAAGAAAATGGTGTCGGCTGCTTCTTTTATACCCCTGATGACCTGACGTCAGGGAAGGGGCGACAGCAGCCGATGCAGGACCCAAAACTTTGGAATTCAGGCCGACTGAGGGCTACCTGCCAGCAGGATTACCCAAATGTAATGACTGCAACAGTGAAACACGAAGAACATCTACCCCCATCTGGAGCTGGGCCTTAAGTATCCTCCTCACTATCCTGTCCATATCCGTCTCAGACAAGCTTCTCAAGGACCTGAAAGAAGCTGACGAGAAGGGCCAGGATTGCTTGGATGTAGAAGACAGAGTTGGTGACTTTGTCGAGGTCCTCGAGCCCGAAGCAGCAGGGTCAGAGGTTGGAGCCAACGATGGACTTGGAGAAATAGTGATAATCCCCTCGGATCTGAGGAAGCTTTAGGATCTGAGAGGAGAGCAGACTTGGGCGGATCCAAAGAGGACTCTGATGATTTCTTGGCTTCATGGAATCAGGAGAGTCCCTCTGGGAACCAAGGAGGGACCTCTTTTTGGCCTCCTTAACAGAAGTCAAGGAGGGAGAAGCCTGGGAAGGGGTCTGAGCCTCAGCCAAGGAAGGAATAAGCCCATTAAAATAAGTTTGTTCTGTCTGTCGGCCAAAGCCCAAAGACTGAAAGCTGAACAGATGGAACAGTCAGCATTAAAATGGTCGGCTCCCAGGCAATACACACACTCCTTGTGGGCATCCAGATTGGGGATCTTATGCCCCCAAGAAGTGCAGTGTTTAAAGCCGGGAACTGGTTTGTCAGCCATAAAGGAAAACCTGCCAAAAATAATGGACAACCTAAAAGCCTGGAAAGGAAGATTAACTGCAAGTTCAACTTTACTCTAACTTAAACTTTAACCTTAACTGCACTAAAACTAGCTATAACTCTAACTATAAAGCTATTTAAGAAAATAAATCAAACGTAGCTTTTTTTTTTTTTTTTTTTTTTAAAGGATGAGAAAAGATGGAAAATTACACACTCATAAAATCAAACACACTAGAAGAGAGGAAGGAAAGTAATTTCCAAAGGCACTTACAAAACTCCAAGAAAGTTATGGAAAGCTTGAGAGGATGGAATCCGAGTCTGAGCTCTCTGAACGGCAAATGAGATCGGAGGCAGTTGGGTGGATGCAGGGTATTGTGGGTATGAGGGAGGAGCTTAACAGTCATATCCAAGTCTGTTGGTGGCTGAGCTGGATCCAAGGTCGGATCTGAGACACTATTGTGAGATGAATGAAGGCGACAACATCACATCTTTTTGTTTCTTTTTGATAGAAAGTTTTTGCAGAAATAGGCTCACATCTGACAGCAAAAACTCTCCTAGAGATGGGAACAACTTTCTAACGAGACAGAGTGGCATTCTCTGCCCCTTCTCCCAGAACCAACATAAGTGGTTCTCTCTTGCTCACCAAGGGCACTACAAAAGCCACAGTGGATGTCTATAGCCTCTGGTCCATGCTGGATGTAGGGGACTACATCAGTGGGACACAAGAAAAAAAAGTGAGTGGTCCACAGGAACCAGTTGTGGCCACAGCAGAGTTACCCACCTGCAGGCTGGGGTTCTTTAGTAGCCTAATGCTATTTGACAATTTTCTTATTTTTATGGCTAGAAGAAGGAAAAACTAAGGAACCAGTACATCGTCCCATGATTAAGCCAAAAAATGGGCCTTCTGGGGAAGCCTACCAGCAATAGTTGGTAAAACAGATACACTGTAAAAAAGAAATGTTTTCCTCATTAAAGCACATTAAAAAGAAGTTTAAACACTTACCTCAGTCTCCATAAGTAAAATAACATAGCTTATAACACAGAAAAAAGTAAAATAAAGTTAGTTTTAACAACTTTTTTACCACAAAAGTGAAAAAGGAATGCTCCCAGTTAACTGGTTTACCCATACATTAAAAGCTACATAGTAAAATATAGAATATCAACCAAAGCTGCCTTTCTCCACTGCACTGTGCTCTGATATCAAGCGTGGAAAGATTCATAAAAAATGTTTCAATCCTGAGAGAAGATAGGGGAGTTAGACCCAGATTCACTAATCTTCCATGCAGGACTAACTTAGTCCTGCAAGGAAGAGCCCGTGTAGGAGCAGGACGGCAGCACACCATGCATATTAATGAAGGCACGCTGCCCGAGCTCCCAGGCTTACATGGAGTGTGTATGAGTGCAGGGGGCATGTCTGAGAGCAAAGCTCTCAGAATAAACATGCCCCTGCAATATAGAACAGCAGAAAGTGTTAAAAAATGAGTGAGATCGCTCATAGTTGTCCGCATATCCCCACCAACAGTCCCCCATGTGTACAACAGCAACAGTACATATAAATTAAATGAAGAAACCCTCTTATTTTTTATTACAAATCCGAGTACAGCTAACCATAGGTGCTCAGGTAAGCCCATTGCTTAGCTACGGTTAATGCAGCTTAAATAGCAGAAAGAGGATAAAAAGCAAAATATATGTAAATGAAGCAGTACAGCAATAGTGTACAGGGCAGAGCATTCGCCTTACAAGCAGTCATTCCCAGTTTGAGTCCCACTGCAGTACATTCCATTTTTCCTTCAAATCACTCTATGATAAATATTTTCTGTGGCATAACCTAATAAATAACATAGTTTTGTGAAGTGCAGTACTGCATTTAATGCAGATGTGAGGTGTCAGTGTCATAATGTTGCAAAGTCCACAGATAATCACGTGACCCATACAGTATCACAGATACAAATGGAAGGTAAACTGTGTAATGAAAACTCCATACATTTTCCAAATCACCCACCTCCCCAAGATCCATTACACTATTACTGTCTAAAATGTAGCACTAGTAAGCTAACTCTCTGTAAACATACGCAACCGGAGGTTAGCATTGCTTACCCTCACGCAAACCAGCGCAAACCCCCTCACAATTGCTTAAAAGTGCCTTAGTCACTCTGTATCCAACAGCTCTTGTCCTGCCCAGCAACAAAATAATCAGCACTCCCAAGCTGCAAACCCTGGACCCTGCACACTATAAGCAAAGTGATTTACCACTAAGCCATGGCACATACACATACATCTGATGTTATCACAATCATATCATCCAACACAGTCATTCAACAGTATGGGAAATGTATTTAATTATGTAGGTGTGTGCATGTGTGTGTGTGTGTGTGTGTGTGTGTGTGTGTGTGTACCACACACACACACACACACACACACATATCAAGAAAAAACTTTGTGTCAACAAAGCATTAAAAATGAATGAAAAGGAGAACACCAGCAACCCCTATATTATTTAGCGCTGTTGTGTTATGTAATATCAAGACCCCTTCAGACAGACATGTTACATTAATACAATCAACCACTTGTATATTGCTCAAATACAGTATTTTGAGCAGCTTATGTAAATTAACAAAACAGTTCATGTCCAATCATAATGTGAGAGCAGTAGTCTTGCAAAAAACTTAAGAAAATAATAAAAAATGGTGCATGTCGAGGGGTCGTCTGGGCTTGCTTCATGCTCAGAACAACAAACCTGGGACGTCGCTTCCATGGAACTGGGAGATGAGGCTGGGCAGGTGTGAAAGCAAACCGCTGCTTCTCAAACCCCTGGCAAGATGCTACCAGTGGGAGAAACAGTGTAGACCAGCTAAGTCTAATCTTGACACAAAAACAGGTTTGTCCCTGGTGGGACGAACCAAAAATTGTGAGTCAATCTGATGTTTACACATGTCTCAAAAGATGAACAAGCCAAGGCTCGTACATACATGGACTAAACGGATGAAGAGCCTGAAGAAGCTTGGGTCGAGACAGTATACTGGATGAGTACCGAGACCTGGAGAGAGCAATGAGTGGAACCGGAGAATGGATGGCTGCTGTGTACGTGGAGCTCGGGGAGGGGAAGGAACCATGGGTATGGAATTATGGATTGAGGCATGTCGGGATCAGATGGACTGGTTCAAATCAGACCGCCTTGTGGACATAAGTGCACGGGGCGGAAAAGAAACAGAGATAATGTGTACGAAAGACGTGAACTCATGCATGGTGCTGGGAGGGTGAACCAGAGGGATTAAGATAGTCCAGGCCGAGGAACGCACTTCGGACAGAAAGTGTTAAGAAATGAGTGAGATCGCTCATAGGTGTCCGCATATCCCCACCAACAGTCCCTCATGTGTACAACAGCAACAGTACATAAAAATAAAATGAAGAAACCCTTTATTTTTTTTTAAATTCCGATTAAAGCTAACCATGGGTGCGCCCATCGCTTAACTACGTTTAAAGCAGCTTAAAAGGCTGAACAGGATAACAAGGAAGATATATGCAAATGAAGCTGCACAGCAATAGTGCAGTGGGCAGAGTATCTACCTAATGAGCAGGCATTCCTGGTTCAAATCCCACTGCAGCGCAATCTATTTTATATGGCAAAGCATGTTATAACCAATTTTTTGTTGCAAAATCCACTAAATAACACATATTTATGAACTAGAATACTGCAGGAAATGCACATGTGAAGTATCAGTGTCATAATGAATAAGGCACTAGTAAGCAGGTTTAAGCACAAATAAGCAGCAGTAAGCACTAATAAGCATGTTTAAGTGCGTTTGGACGGGGGTAAGCACTGCCTACACAGATTAAGCAATATGGAAGCTAACTGAGTATAAGAAAGTGTAACCAGAAGTTAGCAGTGCTTACCATTGCTCAAACCCACTTACAACTGCTTTAAAATGCCTTAATCACTTCGTATCCAATGGCCCGTGGTCTGTCCAGCAACAAAATAAACAGCCTCTGCAAGGCTCGAACTCAGGACCCTGTACACCATACACAAAAGGATTAACCACTAAACCATGGCAGATATACATAACCCTGATGTTTTCACAAACATATCATTCAGCACAATCATTCAACAGTACAGGAAATGTAGTGATATCATATCACACAACCTCTTAATGTAAGAATTATGGACAAAGTGTGCCAAAATGCAGGTAGAAATAGGGATTTATGTCAACTATTGCTCTTATATACGTAAAACGTTAAAGTCTGAAACACAAAAGTGTCATTAGTTACTGACTTCAATCCTGAGATCATCCATGTCAATTGCCAAGAGAATGAGGTATAGGCCAAAATTATGACCCAAACATGCATGGACATATGATATAAAACACACACCGCTGTCCGGTTACAATAAAGGCTATCCTCCACCTTATTAATTCCAAGGAACGAGCGAAACTGAACGAATGATGAAAAAGTTTTAATGTAACTCATAAAACAAATACAACAAAACAAGTAAACATATTAAGCGCACTTTCATCTCATAACCTGAGACTTCATCAGAATCATCATATAAAAACTTCATACTTACTATAGTAAAAATATATATAATATAATACATAACCTATCTAATCTATTCAAAAATAATTCAATACTAACCTATATATTAGAACTATATAAATAAATAAATTAACAATATTATTAATTATAAATATATATATGTATTTTATTTATCTTTATCATTATTATCATTTTTAGAGGTATATTTACACATTTATATACTGTTAACAATTTATTTATTTATATAGTTCTAATATATAGGTTAGTACTGAATTGTTTTTGAATAGATTAGATAGGTTATGTATTATATTATATATATTTTTACTATAGTAAGTACGAAGTTTTTATATTGTATACATTTATGTATGTATGTGACATACATTTTTTAACTTTTTAAGCATTGCTTTTCAAGCTATACCACATTCTTATAAAAGTGTTATAAACAGAGTATCTTATATGGCATTTTACCAACGCTGCAATATAACACAACAAAATATATCTAGGCTTTTGAGCGCCAAAACTAGCCAATGGAAAAGAGTGGAAGGTTATTTAAATACGGAAGTTTTTTTAAAACAAACAGATGATTCTAATGAAGTCTCAGGTTATGAGATGAAAGCGCGCTTAATCTGTTTACTTGTTTTGTTGCATTTGTTTTATGAGTTACATTAAAACTTTTTCACCATTCGTTCAGTTTTGCTCATTCCTCGGAATTAATAAGGTGGAGGACAGCCTTTATTGTAACCAGACAGCGGTGTGTGTTTTATATTGTTGGTCGTTTTTGCAGTTGCTGCATTTGTTATGGATGCATGGACATATGGATAAATATATATCTGTAAATGTAGACAGATAGATAGCTATATGTATATATATATATGTATGACTCACAAATAATCATATAACATCTAATGTATATAGATAGATAAGTATGTTCATATATATATATATATATATATATATATATATATATATATATATACACACACACACACACACACACACACACACACACACACACACACACACACAAACACACACAGAAATGTGTACAGCATTTCCACATGGGAACAAAATCCTGAACCCTCACTACAACATAACAGACCATATGCACTGTTAATGGGGGTGGGGACTCAAATGAGGGATACCTGGTAATTAGTGCTATGTTACCCCCTTCCACAGCCCTAACAGATATGCTGTGCAATCCAGTATCCAGCACATGCAGTTCTTGACTTCAGGACCCGCCACAACACAGCTACAATGCTTTAACAGTAAGCCAATTCACCTGGAAAATGTCAGGGCAATATCTGTAACATATGCAGAAAAGTAATTCTACTGTAGGGAATGCACAATGTTGTAGGAGTACACATTACAATGGTGCAGATATGCACGCACACACATCTATACATTGACAAATATATTCAGGTATATATATATATATATATATATATATATATATATATATATATATATATATATATATATAGGTATATACACAGAATACTGCAGTGGTGGTGCTGCGGTAGCATTGTCGCCTCACAGTTAGACGTTGCCCGTTAAATTCTCAGTTAGAGCGTCTTCTGTGTGCCGACATGCGTGAATGGGCGTTCCTTCATTGAAGGTTGTGCATTAGGCCCGGCAAGCCAGCACGTAAAAATCTACTGCCAATCATTAGCGGACCGGAGTTCCGCTGTGCCGACCCCTAACCGGGAAAAGCCGAAAGAAACAAAAAAAAATACACATATACACAGACAAAAGGTATTAGTAGCCATACATACGTAGAAGTAGTTTGAAAGTACTGGTTGCAAAGTATATCCCTCAGCCACAAGTCCTGTAACTGGCACCTGTGAAATGTATAGTGTGGCAACCATTCCCACAGATGAGAATACTTACGTTAAACATATGCACACTCACAATTCAAAGGACATGACACCACACACAGGTATGCATACACAAAAATCCTTTAATTTGTGTACTATACGATAATGTATACCATTACTTACAGCACATAGATTTTGAAATATGTAATCAGTAATGAATGCAAGGCCCACACAAAACAGTAGATGCAAGCAATGTGGATATATAACATACTATGCTGTCCAAGCCAAGTCCTTCAAATAGTACACCAGTAGACAAAGGATTTGCCTTCAAGATACGTATCAATCAACAATTACAGATGTAGTTCAGCAACCTCCAAATACACCCTGCAGTCAAGACCTAGCGGGAAATGTATTCGTTGTGGTAATGTCAATATATCTGTCACATAACACTGCACAACGTAACATCTCACAATCACACTGACTAACTGAGCTATGTGTAACACAGTAAGCTGTATCCCACCACTGTTCCCATGGAGGAACATATGAAAGTGTATAGTCACATACCTCAATGTGTCTTAAAACTGATATCCATGACATGTTGTCACAGCCTAGGTTGATAGCATTGCATACCCCTCCCCCATAAAAGGTTGTACAAGGGCAAAGAACACTGTACCACACACTGACCTCTGGAATGTACAAGGGCACACATATGTTGTCCAACTGTTGACCCCATATGTATGGACCCTGACCAACATATGTTGTGTGAGGCCACAATATGACAGGGATGATAGCAGGAATGCTAGAAGTAAATAATGATAGGCCATTACCTAACAAACCCTAACTGTATCACAGCAGGACAAAGCCTGCCATATATGTGGAGGACACAGGCAAGAACACAGGGCCATATTTGCAATATTGCTGTTACACACCCTGGAAATAGCTGGTATTACAGGATTTGTTGCAACACAATCTTATGCAGGAATAAGACATCAGAAACACAAACGGATGTAGTCATGTACTGATAGCACGCAACAGACAGATTGTCAGTGATATATCTAGGACAAGACCTGTGTGATGCACAGAAAATCCACTGGCCATCATGTGGATAGGCCCACAGTTGAGAGCTATGCAGACGGACTGCATTCCAGCCTAAACTACTATGCACACACACAAACACTGTACGACCAGCAATGCACAATGCACATAACAACACTACTCACTCTTTCTGTAGGTCTGGAACCTTATACAAATGTGTAGTTGGCCCGTGTCTACAAGTCCTGCTGTAAGAGGTATTGCTACCTGCTGCCTGTAACACTGCTGCCCACATACAGGAAGGATGTCCTCCATACTGGAAAGGTTAAGGGACAACATCCACATGAGTCAGTATTCTGTAGTACTGGGTTACCATGACAGTGGTTATCCAAAGTACTACACAGCAGGCTGCATGCAGTTAGCAACTGGTGCACACTGATTGGTTCAGAGTCCATCACATGATCATGTGCAACATCAACAAAAGCCATACTGCAATCTATTTAAACCAGCTCAATCCCACTAGTGGAGAGACAGAGACAAAAAAAAAAAAAAACAGAAAGCTGTCACAGCTGTCAAAAAAACATTAACAGGTATGTTATACATACATGTATTTAACTGAATGTAGTATGTGTTATAGAATAATAGGATATATGATGTGGAATGATTTATATGGGCCATCAGTAGTTGTTCCTGTAATGATGTTCTGTTGAACAACTGCTCTGGACAATACTGTCTGTCCCTGTAAGCAGTGGGACATACCTGTCAACTGTGCAGATCAGCAATGGATGACAAAGATGTAAGCCATAATATCTGTGTTTGGTATGTTAGTGTGGGCAACAGCTGTTGGTGGAACTACTGCCATCAAGACAGACACATGGGTGTCACAGCACACCACTTGCAGTTCAGTCATGTTAATGTGTAATGTAGCATGCACAAATGCCATAGGTCTATAATAGGCTTACCTGCAATCTGTCACCATATATACCACTCTAATGTTAGTCTGTGTTCACATGTGACACCTGTCTGTGTTGCAGCAAGGCAGAACAGTGCAGCTGCGAAGGAAAGAGTTATAGAGTGTGGACCAGATGTCTGTATGCACCCCACATATAGATTAATATATGTGTGATATATAATTAAACGTGTATGTCTACAGATATACAGACACTCATATAGATATAGGTATATAAACAACCAACAATATATATCTACACACACACACACATATATATATATATATATATATATATATATATATATATATATATATATATATATATATACACACACACACACACACACACACACACACACACACACACACACACACACACACACACACACAATTCTTTTACATATTTACACACACACATATATATATATATATATATATATATATATATATATATATATATATATATATAAAATATTACACACACACGTATATATGTAAGTACATGTCCCCTTCCATGACATGTGTGAGAGAACATCACACATATCAATACAAAACATATACATATATATATATATATATATATATATATATATATATATATATATACAGCAGTATATGGGTGCAAAATAGACTTTGACGTGTGGTGTGTAACCCATGTTGAGAACACATCACATTTGTTTGTGAAAGTGGGATTTGTATGTTGGTGAAGGCTAGTAGGCAAATTGTGGTATGTTAGTTGGGTCTGCAGACAGAAAAGTCAGCATACAGGGTTGGTATATGACACACATGGTGTGTAAACACCGTGGATGGGGAGTGTTGTTTGATATATGTCCGCCATTGAGCCCCAATATGGAAGCAATGGGACCAAGGTCCCCACCCATGGACAGTCATGACAGCATCTACATGGTCATAAAGGTGCTTGGGCTGTGGGCTGTACAGGAGGAGCAAGCATGTCCACCCTGTGTATGTGTACTGCAGGGCTCCAGGTGATGTACCAAGTCCCCCATGTCTCTGTGGAGCTTTCTAAGCACCAGACCCTGGACCTGACTTTGGGTGACAGGGTTGTGTCTGTGTGTGCTCGTGGGGGGGGCACCATCTCCTGAGGTGGTTTGACCTGAAGGTAGTGCAGGACCAGTAGATAAGGTCCCATGGTGGGTCCCAGATGCGATGTGGCCTGGTAACATGGCCAGATGAGGCGGGAGAGGTGTTTCTGCTGGCAACTAACCCCCTACACATGCTATTGTGTCACTGTTATGGAACATATGTGGGCTGTAATAGTCCACACAATCCTGGAACATGTCCAACAGCATGCATAGATATCCCCAATAACACAGAATGGCAGATGTGCAGCAATCACATAGCATGCATACCACATGCACACGTGGAACCACAGTGGCACTGACAATGGCATCCAGATGAAATAGTCTGTAACAGGCCAGCAAGGATAGTGTCCCCACAGGGAACATGGCTACAAACACATAGCACAAAGCGTGGTACAATACAACATATGTCTGAATGGTAGGTAAGCTGTCAACATACCAACTGCATTGTATGAACGGTTTGAGACAGAGATGTGCATTAAGAACTATGGTAACCCTGCTGTACGAGTTGCTCAGACCTGTTTCCATCTTTATGTCTTCCATGGAAGGTGGCTCATGCAAGATCACCAGTGTTCAGTGCTGCAGAAACTGAGGTAATCGTGACACACCTGATACAGCACTACCCGCTACTTTTCAGCAGGAAAGCCCATGATTAGCAGGAGAGGTCCGCCCTGTGGAACGATCTAGTCCACAGGGTCAATGATGTCGGCCTGCATAACTGCAGTTATGAGCAGGTCCAACATCATTGCACTGACTTGCTTCGCCATGTACGTCGGCATGCAGCTGCCATATGGGGGGGGACCACCTCACAACAGGGGGGATATGCCGTCCATACACCCTGACTCGTGTGGAGGAGCTTGTCAGCAGCCTTGTGGCACCTACCCGCCCGCAGAACCAACAACTGGCAGGGAGCACTGTGGAGTGGGTGCCACCAACATTCCTGCTGAGGAGCGTGCAGGTAAGTCCCCAGAGCACATCATCAGACCACTCTTGTGTATGCATCCACATCTGTACAGGTAGATAATGCATATCCGAGATGTCATATACATAGTCTGTTGCTGTGTAGTAGTAATAAACAGTTGTGCATAAGCTGTAGTATTGTGGACTTCTATTGTTGATGCACTGTAATGCTGCACTCACCTTTTATGAATGCCACAGCTGTGGGCACTGAAATCAACTCTCTCTCACTCTTATGTAGATCCCTCCAGGATACCACCAAGGCAGCAGCCTGTAGCCGGTGAGTATGGTTCATGTTCATGCTTGCCAATACACAGGGCATGTAATAGCTAAGGGATATTCCATGCACACAAACACACCTACCCGTAACTGCATGTTTTACACATTCACATTTTGTTGCTGTGAAATGCAATGCATCACAGTGGAGACCATGATGGGGTATCAGAAGGGTACATTAGACACATGCAAGATAACTAACATCATGTCATGAAATGTGTCCACAGGGATGAGAAGAATGGAGGGACACACGGCCTACAGTAGGGACATGTGTGAAGCAACACCCTCATATGGTGCTACAACAGTAAATATACCTGTATTACAATATCAACCATTACAGATCGACATTATGTCATAACATAGTACTGTGGTCCACATAATTAGCTGGTAGTAGGCTTTTGCACGTAGTGTCCCATTCTTGGGACACCGCAAACTGACATATGTAGGCCATAGTTGTCAAGCATCTGCAAAAAGGCTGGAGGTGGGGAGAGTGTGTCATGACACAGCAGTGCACTGCAGCAGGGATCCTATAATTTGCTGTTCTGAACTGTTTGGAAGTTTCTAGAAGGCCAGTGCTTGCTTGGGCTAAAGGGAAGTCTCTGTGTTCACCAATGGGAGCGGTTAACACTGAACAGCCTGCCTGTCCCTGGAGGAGTGGTTACTAGCTAGAAGCTGTAGTTTTATTGGCCATTTTGGGTCAATTCTAAACTCCTTGATCTCTCTCTCTTAAAACCCTACAACTCTCTTTTTGCACGGTTTTCCACACTGAGCAGCGTCGGGCAGCGCCGCCTAAACAGGTTTAAACTATTCCAGGCTCCACAAAGTCTGCTTTTCACTTTTTCCCTTAGAACTGTTCAAACTCTCAAATTAATCACTCTGTTCTCTTTCTAAAGCCCTGCACTTGCTCAGCTCTTATAAGGAAACACTAACTAAACTAACTACACCCTCCTTGACTTCTCATAAGTATTAGGCTCCCGATTGGTCCTTCCTGATCAAGTGAAAAATCAGTTCCCTTCCCTAATCTGATCAGTAAAAAAAACAGTTCCCTATACTAATCTGGTATGTCCAAGGGTCAGTTTCAAGGTTACTCTCCAGTCCAGCTGGTGAATCTGGGAATTTTGAGGCAATGTTACAATTGCCTTATGTACACAGACAACCCTCTCCTCCTTCCAACAAACTCTAATACATGTGAGAGATGCAGTTACACAGCCAAATTGGAGGCAGAGCTCTCTCCACCCAAGACTGGCACAGTCAGTCAGGAGGAAAAGTTAACCACCCACACCACAAATCCAGTCTCACACAGACCTATTGCATCTGCATACCCAACACATAAACACACAAAAACATACTCGGAGGCTCTAAATAAAAATCTGCCTAAACTGCAAAGACCTCCTAAGCAGATATCCGAGCAACAGCCACCCCTCAACAATACCCATGAATCACATATCTCACAAAATCAGTATGCCTCACAGTCACAGCCCTTAAGGCCAAACAACACACCAAATACACTTGTTATTGGGGACTCTATTGTCCAGCACACTGACGTCCCGCTCACCAGACTGAACAAGGAGAAGGTCACTGTAAGCTGCCTGTTGGGTGCCAGGATCCGCCACATAACACAAGCACTCAGGTCACTCCAAAACAAGTACAAGTATGACTCCGTCATTGTCCATGCTGGTGTGAATGACCTGAGACGTACCTCCCTGGACTACATGAAAAGAGACATAGAGGAGCTCTCTGACCATGTAGCCCAGGCTGGTATGACGCTGACCTTGAGTAGCACCTTGCCCTCACCAAGAATGATGCCACAGTATAAAGACAAAATTATCAGTTTCAACAATTGGCTAAAGTATTGGTGTCATTCAAAGGGGATCCAGTGTCTGTCAGCATGAGATGACATGCTCGACAAGCCACATTGCTTCACTAGGGGCGGCTTGCACCTGTCACCCTTAGGCTTTCGTATACTGGCCAAGGCTCTTGCCACCCCCATAGTGCCTTTTTAAGGCAAGGCTCAAACGACAAACCCACCTCCATAGACAACCCAAGGATAAAAAAACTACAGGTAATGCTACTCAATGCCAGAAGTCTAAACCTCAAGATGCACGCACTCAAGGCTCTCCTCAGTTTGGAGAAAATTGATGTCTGTGCAGTAACAGAAACCTGGTTCAAGGCTCCTGAGAGCACCCCAGCACTACCAAGTTATAACTCATACCATGCGTTTCGGTCCCAAAACTCGGACCGAAGCACAAAAGGAGGGGGAGTATCAATATTCATCAAATATACCTACACCTCCAGGTTAGTGGCACTGCACGAAGCATCGGAAACCATCCATGTGCAACTAATAGAGGGCAACACTGCCTTTCAGTTTGTAGCCTGCTACAGAACACCCTCCCTATTGCAGGAACCCCACTTGGCATTCCAGAGAACACTGGAGAATATGAAGGTCTCTCCAAACACTATGTTATTGGGTGACTTCAACTACCCAAGCATTGACTGGGAAAACTACTCAAGCCCAAACGCCCTCGCCCAACGGTTCCTTGAATTTATAAACTCTAACGCAATGGAATAACTGGTCACCACTCCCACAAGAGGGAACAACATATTGGACCTGGTCATCACCAACATGGGGACTCTATGTTCCACACCAGAGGTAAACCCCTCATTGGTAAGATCAGACCATAAACAAATTTCCCTGGACATCCATATCCCGTCCCCACCCCCAGCCAAGGAAATCACTGTAAAGAATTTCTCAAAAGCCAACTTTGCACTTCTCAAGACTGAGGTGGAATCCTTCAAACCCCCTGGGCCAAAGGATAATACAGCCCAATCCACAGAATCCTTTACAAATGCATTCTATGAGCACCTGCAGGAATGCATGGATCATGCTATCCCAAATAAAACCAAGACTGACTCCTCCAAAAACAGGAGACCGGACTGGTGGACGCCGGCCATAAATAAGCTATACAACAGAAGGAGGAAGCTACTACATGACAGAGCAAAATCCCAAAAAGGGAAGGCATCTCTGATCAGTATTAGCAAGAAACTTCGATCCCTCATAAAATCATCAAAGGCCAGCTTCGAAAGAAAAATTGCTCTAGACACTAAAGATAATCACAAGGCCTTCTTTAGCTATGTCAGGAACATGGGCGGAAACTCCCAGATATGCTCTGAACTGTTGCATAACGGTACAAAATATACCGAACCTACAGACATAGCCAACATCCTGGCAGACAGATTCAGCGCAAACTTCTCACCCCCCTTCCCCCCCAAAGGAGCAAATGCCTATCCCAACTAAATGTAACCTCCCTGACATCACAGATGTACAAGTGAAAGCTGCCCTCTCCAAAGCAAAAAACACAGCATCTATGGGACCGGACGGTGTCCCAGGCTGTGTTTTACACGAGCTCCAAGAAGAACTGAACCCTCACATTAAGTCACTGTTCAAACTTAGCCTTACTACAGGATATGTACCCAAAGAATGGCGTACAGCTACCGTGGTCCCACTCCACAAAGGTGGTACCACAACGGACCCTGGAAACTATTGCCCCATAAGTCTGACTAGTCTGGTCTGTAAAGCTATGGAGTGTATTATCATGGAACTCATAAACAAAGACATTGGGAGCCTCCAGACACTGGACCCTACCCAATTCGGCTTTGTTAAGGGCAGATCTTGCCTCTTAAACCTAGTTGATTTCTTTGAAACAGTTACCAAAGCCACAAATGAGGGCAAGGTAGTCCACACAGCCTACCTGGACCTCGCAAAAGCCTTCGACACAATACCCCACTCGGGCATCATAAATAAGTTTACCAGCTTAAATATCAACCCCTATATCACAAGATGGGTTGCAAACTGGCTCAGAGATAGAACCCGCATGGTCAGAATCGCAGGTGCCATGTCCGAATCCAAACCAGTTACAAGTGGCGTCCCACAGGGATCAGTTCTGGGACCTCTCTTGTTCGGTATATACTTCTCTGAGGTTCAGGCTAACACGGGGGGATTATGGCTGACAAAGTTCGCAGATGACTGCAAACTGGGGGCCATAATCGAATCTACAGCTGACACAAGCATCCTCCAAAAGGGTCTCACAGAGATGGATGCTTGGTGCCAGAGCCACGGCCTCAAGCCAAATGCTAAAACGTGCATAGTCATCCCTTTTGGGAAAAACAAGGTGCCCACAAATTATCACATAGGTGGTAATCCATTAAGTACGGAAGAAGTAATTAGAGATTTGGGGACCAACGTAGACAGTAATCTCTCCTTTGATAATCACGTTGCCAAAGTGGTTAGAAAGACCTTCTATATAGCCCACCTTATCATGAAAGGGTTCGCATATAGATCAAGAGAGGTCATTGTGCCCCTCTACTCGTCACTCATCAGGCCCATAATTGAATACAATGCCTCTTTTGGGATGTACCTTACCCGACACCTGCAGCAACTGGAGATACCCCAAATGTACCTCACCAAGAGGATCATGGGCTACAAACAGATGTCCTATGCAGCTCGACTAAAGAAACTCCAGCTCTACTCAGCTGCTTACCGCCTACTCAGAGGCGATCTATGCCTGACGTACAAAGCCATGTCAAACCCAGAATTAATGGACATGCTCCACCTCAAAAAAATCCAAGTCCCTTAGAGCTACACGCTCCAGGGATCTAAACCTCAGCACAAAAATAAATAGGACATGCTGGAGGGACAGATTCATTTCCCAAAGGCTCCCCTCACTCTGGAATAGAATCCCAATTCATGTTAGACATAGCCCCTCGCTGACCCTCTTCAAGCGAAATCTGGACGCGTGGATGGGAAATTGCAAATTCACCCCTGGGATCTCTTCTGTGTCCCTGCTAGACAGAGACACAGTAAACTAATCTTAAAAGGGTACCTTCTGTGACCTACTTTACAGAGGCACAGTAGGCTAATCTAATAGGGAGGCGGAAGCCAAATACACTCTGGCTAGGCTTATAAATGCCATAGGGCAGATAGCCTAGTATCTACCTATGAACCTATAAGAATGGCTGTATCTGCATACAATCAGGTTCAGTAACTGTGGCATACATAACACTGACTCAACAGCAATAGTGACAGCAGTGTGTGAACTCCAAGGGATGTGCACATGAGTAGACCTTGCAACCATGCAGTTGTGGGATATGTGTAGGGCACGCCTCCACAGCCATGGTAAAGTCTGACAATTGTTAGTGTAATAGTCTTGTATTGGTCATACATGCACCACAGATGTTGTGATCTGTAAACCAGACATCAGGCATTCACAAATTACATCTGTTCACATATCATTCCAGGTATGAGTCTCTCAAACACATAGGGGCTGTGAGCATTGGAGATGACATAACTGACACAGTACTACACATGCAACAATGGTTTGTACACCTGTGATGTATGGTGCACAATACAAGGCAGGGTGCAGAACATTTCCACAATAACAGTTTGTAAATGGGTGCAGTGTTATTAAGGGGAAGGGCCATCACCTACCAACACAGCCCATGCATCAAACACATGTATACTGGTGCTAGCATGAAGTCACTATAGTTGCACTGCATGCTGCTGAGCACCATATGCAATGCATGCTGACAGAAGGGTAGTGGGAGGACTGTGTGTACAAAAGTTGTGCAACCTCACATGTAGGTGTGTGTGTGGGGGATGTTGATAGTGTCTGTAAGTGCAATCTGGTGGAGTGTGGTCGATGCATGTCAGATGTGTGTGTACATATGTGTCTGTTTGTGTGGGTGTCCCTGTATGCACAGGTGATTGTGGGATTGATCACATGGCAGTACTTCTCCTGGGGATTGTGCCGTACATGGACATGGAGTGACACATGAGACACCTGGACAACTCGTCTGATATGTGAACACAAGGCAGCTGATAGCATAACAAGGTCTGTAGCATAGAACATGCATTGGGAGGGAAAGTACACACTAGGTACACACATCATATTCCCATGAGCAGCTAGATAACAGACTACCCACATATGCAGCATTACTAATGCAATGGGGAATTATCAGAGCACACCAGTGAGTGTATCCAGATATTACTGTTGTCCACATGATAGGTTGATTGTGCAGCAGATATGGCATGGACTAAACAAGACTGTAGTATGAGACTCCGGTGTGTGATATATGTAGTGAATGTAGTAGCCTCAACCATGTAGGGGCCATGTACACCATGACTGGACATACACAGGGTTAACACGGGATGACAGCAGTGAGGCCATGTACAACCTACTCCATTCAAGTCAGGGAGGTGATGGAGTAACAGGTCATATGTTGTGATCACACGTGTAGACATGAAGAGGAATTATATGTTAATGGGTAGTATTAATGAGTGTATGTTAGCAAGTGCCATGCAGGATGGGGAACATATATAACTGAATGTGGGACTGTCTGTAAACCCAGGAACAGGGAGGTAGTAAGGTGGACTGTCAGTGTGTGTGTGTGTGTGTGTGTGTGTGTGTGTGTGTGTGTGTGTATAAGTAAATGTGCGCACTGTTATGCAATGCTGTAAATGTCTTAAAGTGTGTGTGTGTTTCCCCCACAGGTGGTCTGGTGGGTCAGGTTCCCTCCTGCATGCAATCTGAAGTTGGTGTCCGTACAGACACTAATGATGATGATGATGGTACTGTTGAGGCACAGGTGGGGTTGTCAGAGGCCGACACTGCACCATCATTTGTCATCACCCTCCTAGCCACCCCAAGCCTGCACACAGTTACAGTGCCCATACACACCCCAACACAAGTGGCCATAGCACAGGACAGTTGGCAGGTGGTGACAGTGACCATGAGAGTGTGGTTTCCATGCCGACTGTGTTGGGTCACAGTTGGCATAGCCAGATGTCAGACAGGGCACCACATAGGCAGATGTACCGTGGTGCTCGTGGGAGGGCCACTGGTCATCATGCCCCTGGCAGACACGCCACAACTACCACCAGGAGCATGTTTTAGGCTGTCATGGAGGCACAGGCACGTATGGCAATGCACACCAGACAGGGCCTGAGGCTGCAGAGGGTTGCTTTCTCATCTGCAAGTGATAACATCCGTGAACTTGCTGCTGCCCTCCGTGAACAGAACGAGATCATGGACAGACGGTGGGGTGAGATGGTGGGCCTCCTTGACCATGGTATGTCCGTGCTTGAAAACGTGGTGGGAGTGGTGTGACAGCCGTGTGGATGTAGGCCAGAAACACTAGCAGCTGGCAGTCAAAGTGGACGTGCTAGGATGCCAGCCCCATCACATCACTGGGGGCGCTGTCCACACGTCACCACAGCAGGCCTTGTGCACATGGCCCTGGCCAGTCCCAGGTGGGACATGGTTCCAGCGGATGTCTGTCATCAGGGGAGAGTAGCACATCAAGGTTTGTACCTGCTCATGCCCATGGAACCCCTGGCAGGCACAGTCAGTGTGTCCGTGGCCGGAGGCAGTGAACTGCACACCCTGCCAGGTATGGTCTGCAGCTGTCCAAAAACACCTGTATAGGGCAGCCACATGGCAGAACTGTGTGCATGCATACTCACACACTATGCAAACACACCTACGGCAACCCCATACTGACACACACCACATCACCATGCCACGATAAAAGAACCAGAAACACACACTGTGCATATGATGATACCTTTGCCACATCCCTGTCATCCATAACATCGATGCAGGGACAGGCTAATATGGTTCTGATGCACACGGTGACTGTAATAAAGTGCTACAATGTACTGCAGTGTAAGATGTCAGGGGTAATGTGTAATGCATACATGTCAGGTAGTGTAGCCATCCAGCTATGATGCATTTCAGCTGTTAGTAACACTGATTGATTGTGATCTCCATAATGTTATCCATTTGTGTTGTAGGTGTACATGTGTCAGCAAGAGGATGGTCTGTAATCATATTCCACAAGGGTTATGGCACTGTGGTGATACCATGGCCGTGACATATCCGGTGTACAGTTGCACACATCACAGGTTTGTAGAACAGTTACTGTCTGTGCCACATTGACAGGTGACACGCTGGGACATGTATAATCTGCAACCTTATGTCAACCCATCCACATACACGCACATCCTTACTTGGCAAAACTGTGATTAGACCCCTACCTAAGTATGCAGTGCTACTGTACTGTGTGGCTTTCATTGCACACACCACACAATGTTTAGGGTGAGGTGTGTACCAGGCTACATGTTACATGCAGAACATCCACAGACATTTTCAATATGGTAATGGGGGATTTAATGGTTGTACATGCAGAATACATAGTGTTTCATACCATCATATACACACTGACAGACACATAGGCAGACACGCATCTTAGAGACCTGGGCTTACTGGTGCTAACTAGTCTTTGTGTCCAATGTGTTACAGATAGGCTGCACACAGCACATGCGTAACTGGGCTGCACTGTGGTATCAGTTACCTTTATGGTTGATGGTGACAGTGGTCACCAGAAAGTGGTACGTGGGACACATACCGGGTGTACCATGGTGTAATGACAGTGTACACAGCACCCAAATCCCCAATGGATATTGTACACACTGGAACCCATTATGACACTCTGACATACCCACTATCACACATTGCCCATGACGGCAATACAACCCATTGTATATCACAACAGTGGTACTACAGGGATATGCATCTAATGCACATGCCACAGGCACAGTATTGTGTTGCATTGCGATGCCTCACCTATGGGCAGCGACAACACTAGCTGTACTACTATGTGGCAATGTGTAGTGTAATAGGAGTATGTGGCCTCGGAATCGTGTACCCTACAGATATTCAGACATGCACACATGCACACACTTGGCAGACCTCAATGGGCTTCCCATGCCTATCAACCCATTTGTACAACACTGTTGTGCTGGTACTGCAAGGCATATGTAGCTGTTAGGGAGAGGAGTGTAACAGGGTACATGTCATGTCCAACACAGCAGTGGCCATATCTGACTATGGCAATGGGAGTTGAGGTGGTTGTGAAGGCCGTCATGGAATTCCCAACTACAGGTGTACAAACACACAGATACTGCCATCCTCAGTAATGCACATGTACATGTGTGAGTACTGTGGTGCATTGCTGCAGGTGGTCATAGCTGTGTACCTGGCTATTGTCCACGGAGAGATTGGATGTGTAGGGAGTGTGTGTACACGTGTATCATGCCACCTGCCATGTGCCAGCAGGCAATCTATCAACAGACACCACGTTAGTGACCGTCAGGGTGAGAGTGACATGCATCAGCCAGTCCTCTGGGTGCCTTCTGCACATGGCCACTGAGGTGATCCAGTTGACATGTATGCAACATGTATTACAACACATGGTTAGTGTCTGTGATCGAGACCTGGACCCAAGCAGGTTCAGTTGACTGTGGTAGTGTAGTGTAGGTATCAGTGGCATGTGGCCTATACAGGGTGCTGTCTCCTATATGTGACAGGTAGTATACAGCTGGCCAGACATGTCAGTGTCAATCAAGCATATGTTGTCTGTACGTATCCCAGCTGGATACCTGCCATCTGCACATCTGTATAGGTACTGACAGACTCCAGTTTGGTGAGTAGCTATGCAGTAGGACGAATGTGTCAAAATATGGATGTTTGACAACAATATGTATGCCATTACTACATGTTGTAAGCCCTCACTAACATGTGCTGTACAGGTGGTACTCTACAGTTTCATTCCACATGTCTGATTATTATCCAGTAGGGGATATATATGGTGACAAAGCCCACTTAACAGGAACAAGACAGTGAGGCCTCAGAGTGCAGCTATGCCCGCAGGTGTGCTTGTTGTCAGTAGTAATGTTAGCACTCTACCCTTGCCTGGGACAGCACTGTCAACGGTAGTAATGCCATGTTACACTGCATGCCAGTGTGACAGCACATACCCTGGATTGCTACCCCTGCATGTAACACATTCACATGGATAACAGTTCTGTGCAGGTCTCATATACTTGTGTCTCCCAGACATGACACTCAAAACTCTTTACTACTGTAATGACAGCACATAGACACATGCACTGTACATGGCAGCACATACACTTATTACAGATGTCATTTCCCAGGGTGTGACATTGCCTTGTATGTTACACAGAGATAGCCTCTGTGTAGACGATATGCCACAGACACATAGGTGGCAATCCATTAAGCACAGAAGAGGTTATCAGGGACCTGGGGACCCAAGTTGACAGTAACCTTTCTTTTGACACTCACATTGCCAAAGTGGTTAGGAGGACCTTCTACATTGCCCACCTGATTATGAAGGGATTCACATCCAGATCAAGGGAGGTCATTGTTCCCCTGTACTTATCAGACCAATGATTGAGTACAATGCCCCATTCGGAATGTATCTTACCCGACACCTGCAGCAACTGGAAAGACCCCAAAAGTTCCTCACCAAAAGGATAAAGGGGCTCAAAAATATGCCATATGCTGCCCGACTGAAGAAAATTCCAGCTCTACTCAGTCGCATACCGTCTGCTCAGAGGTGACCTGTGCCTGACATACAAGGCCATGTCCAACCCGGAATTAATGAACATGCTCCACCTCAAAAAATCCAAATCCACCAGAGCCACAAGAGCAAGAGACTTAAACCTCAACACGGATTTAAATAGGATGTGCTGGAGGGACAGATTCATCACCCAGAGACTCCCTATGCTGTGGAACAGAATCCCGGTCCATGTGAGACAGAGCACCTCGCTGGCTCTGTTCAAGAGGAATCTTGACCAGTGGATGGGAGATCATACGTTTACCCCGGGGATCATCTCTGTATCACTGCTGGACAGAGGCACGGCAAACTAATGGGTATAGTATTCTTCAACCTAAGGGGTGGTGAAAGCCACACAACTCTGGCTAGGCTTATAAATGCCCTAGGGCAGATAGCCTAGTATGAACCTATGAACCTATGAGTATAGCTGGAGGTTTTCCAGATGGTTAGCATAGGCCATCTGCTTTAGGCCTGTGATTCTTACAGTGAAGTATTTCCACCATCTTCCCAGCTGTCACAGATGTCTTGTGAGGTACATACAAATGGGGCATTGTACTCTATACTGGGTGTAATGAGGGATGAGTACAGTGGGACAACTACCTCCTTTTCTCTGGATGTAAAGCCCTCAGTGATGAGGTGTGCCACATAGAAGGATTTCCTTAATGTTGTGGTAATGAGGTTACTGAAGGTGAGACCACTGTCCACCTGTGTCCCTATGTCAGTCAGCACACTTTCGGTGTTTAGTGTACTGCCACCTTTGTGGTAATTCATGGGTACATGGTATTTCCAAAGGGGATAACTATACATTACTTAGCATTATGCTTGAGCCCATGACTCTGGCACCAAGCATCTGTAAGGCCATGTTGTAGAATATCCACATCATTTGGGGATGCAATAATGGTTCCCAGTTTGCAGTCATCTGTGAACTTTGTTACCAGAGTTCTGTAGTGTTGGCCTGTACTTCACAGAAGTAGATGCCAAACAAGAGCTGTCACAGGACTGAACCCTGAGGTACTTCACTTGTCTGGAGCTGGGATTGGACTTGGCTACTTTTACAGTCTGGGTTCCGTCAGTAAGTCAGTTGGCACCCATCGAGTGACGCAGGAGTTTATGGCCCGCTTTGTAAGTTTAGCTGGCTCCAGAGTGGGGGATGGTATCGAAGGCCTTGGCTGAGTCCAGATATGCTGTGAGGACCACCTTACCCTCTTCCACAGCTCCAGAGACTGATTCAAAGTAGTTAATCAGGTTCAACAGACAAGATCGGCCCTTCACGGGCCCAACCAGGGTGGGGTGGGGTCCAGTGTTTGCTGGTTGCCAATGTCTTTGTTTACAAGTTGCATGATAATGCATTCCATGCCCTTGCAGATCAGACTCATCAGACAGATGGGACGTTACTTCCTGAGATCCAAGGCTGCTTCCCCTTGTGGAGTATGATAACTGTAGCTGTGCGCCACTCAGTGGGATCATAGCCTGAGGTGAGGCTATGATTAAACATGGCACTTAGGTGAGGTGCAGGTTTATTTTGTAGTTCATGTAGTACACAGCCCGGGATGTCATCTGGTCTCATGGATGCTGTATTCCTAGCTGTGGATAGTGCGGTTTCCACCTGTGTGGCTGTGATTACTGGAATTTGGCAATCTTTTGGTACTGAGATGGGCCCTTTAGGCGGTGAGAGGAGGGTGAACATGGCACTAAATCGATCTGCCCAGATATTGGCAAACTCCTTGGAATTAGTATATTTAATGCCATTCTGTTGTAGCTCAGAGCAGTTCTGAGCACTGCCATTTAGATCCTGGACATAACTATAGAATGCCTTGTGATTGTCTTTGGAATCTTTGGCAATTATATTTATGTAACAAGCTTTGGCGGATATTGAGCGATATCAGCTTCTTACTGTGGCTGGTAAGGGAGCAGTTTGCATTTTGGGATTATCCTTTTCCTTTTTTCTTCAACAGTTTCATCTTTCTGTTGTATAGTTTGTTTATGGCAGTGCAGCACCAGATTGGCTTCATTTTTTGGAGGACAGTGCCTTGGTTCTATTTGGGATGGCACAATTCATGCACGAGTGGATGTGCTCATACAGTGCCTTAGTGTAAAATTCACCAGTTGCTCTTTCAGCTCCCGTCTCCACGGGTGTCCTGAAGTTTGTCACTTCTGACTTGAGTAGCATGGTGTTGGCTCTGGACAACGTTTTTATGGTGGTTTCTTTACTGGCAGGTGGGGGTGGGATGTGGATGTCAAGGGTGATCGCCTTATGGTCAGACCTGACCAATGAAGTGGTGACCACTGGTGTGGAGCATCTTTCTCCCATGTTGGTAATGACCAGGTCTAGGGTATTGGAGACCCTGGCTGGACAATGGATTAGTTGATCCAGGGGGTTGGAATGCATGAATTCCAGGAACCGTTGGTAAAAGGTGTTGGTACCTGAGTAGTTTTCCCACTTAATGGCAGGGTAGTTGAAATCACCCAGTATTATGTTGTTTGGTTTTATCTTAATATTGTCCAGTATGTTTATAATGGTGTAGTGAGAATCTTGGGGCATAGTGGGGGATCTGTAGCAGGCTACAATTTGGATTGCAGTCTTACCTAGTGTTAGTTGCAGCTGGAGATTCTCAGATGCATTCTGTTGGGAACTAGGCTGGAGGTGTAAATAACCTTGGTGAATATGGACACTTCCACCTGTAGTGTTGTGGTCTTGACTTGTTGCCCAAAATGTGTGATAAGAGTTATAGCCAGGTATTGCAGGTGTGCTCTCTGGAGCATTGAACCAGGTCCCAGTTACTGCACAGATATCGATGTTCCCCATTTGCAGGTGTGCCTCAAGAGACTGCCTTTTTAAGTTTAGACTTTTAGCATTGAGTCGCATTACTTTCAGTTTTGCTTCCTTGTATTTGTCATGGTGGTGGTTTTGTCCTTTGAACCTTGCCTAGATAAGGTAGTATATGGGTGCCAAGAGCTGTAGCCAGTTACCTGAATCCCAGGGGCAACAGGTGCAGACCATCTATGGCAAAGCATAGTGGTTTGTAAATCATGTCGTCCCAGGCAGACAGATACTGGATCCCCTTTGAATGACATCAGACTCTTAACCACTTCTTGAAGTCAATGCTGTGTATATGTGGGAGTGTTTATATGTGTGTGTGTGTGTGTATATATATATATATATATATATATATATATATATATATATATATATCCATATATGTATGTGGATATGCATATGTCCATATATGTACGTGGATATCTATATGTGTATATATCAATAAAAAATGTGGATATATGTGTACACATATATGTTTACCATATGTCCAGAACATGGAGTGGAGTCCTACCTCAGCACCAATAGTCCCAATCTCGTAGTGCAAGGGGATGTCATGAATGTATTGCAGGTATATATGTAGACTGTTGCTAGTGTCATAGGGGTGTCTTAACAGACAAGTTGGGTGTGGGAGGTCACATCTGCTGTAGACATGTGCACCATTGCCTATGGACAGACATCCTAAGGGCATCATAGTACAGTACCACTGCTAGCACAGTAATGATCCTGTGGGCTACAGCAGGGATATGACCAATATATGTGGACAGTCTGGCACTCTGTGGTCAGTCCAGAAGTGTACACATGTCCCCTTCATGTGAGACATGTGGACCACACCTCCCAATGTGGATGTTACTAGCCATGTACATGGGTATATCACGACAATACTGAAATACATATGCCCACACAGTGTATGCACGCACACAAGCCATTCTGTCCAGACACATAATACCTGGTGGTGCTGAGTTCACATGGCCACATACTACCCAATACATAGTGACATACATCTGTACAGCATACCACTGCTTTATCATAAATACACAACAGTTATTTTGGCCTGGCAGCAGTATGTCTTGCAAATAACTGGACATAACAGCACACTGGGTAATTACAGTAGGCTGCTAGGCATGTCACAAAGCACTGGGCAAACTACAGGCAGACTGCAACAACACTGGACTACATATTGTATGGGGGAATACACATGTACCTGCAATTAAAATGGGCTCGGCATGCAGGTCACAGCACAGCGTAGCAGACACCTGTGAGAAAATGCATACCCACATCCAATGTCATAGCAGCCACAGCCACATATGATACACAAGTTTAATATGACACTAACGACTGTCTGATAAACACCATCCTCCTATGTGCCACTCACACACTAACCCTACATACACTGGTCATGGCACAGTGTGGTCCAATGGCTGTCTGTCGTATGGGACACGTGTGTCTGGCCCTACCGACATGTGAGCCAATAGGGTACCATACACTGGAGCAGCATTTAACATCAGATAGAACAGAACAAGAACAATGATGTCTACCACAATCTGTACAGAGTCCAAGGTTCGAAAGCGCAATACACATACTGTCATCAATCATCCTAACTCAGGGGTCTGCAACCTGTGGCTCTGGAGCCACATGTGTTTCTTCCACCCTGCTGTAGTGGCTCCCTGTACCTCTGAGGATTAATGGACACTCTACCACACAACACACACACACACACACACACACATATATATATATACAGTGATCAAGCAATTGCAACACAAGAACACAATTATGGACATATGTTAGGTATTGTTCTTGTATACTTAGTTATTTTATATCTAGTATGACTATATATGAAACCGTATATGCTCAGCTGTCTCCATTTTAAGAGTCAGATAGCTGTTGTGTCTCCTGATGAATTTAGTTTGGTGGGTGAGGGGTCAGGACTGGGTCTTTGGATAGTGCAGGTTGCAGACCCCTGCCCTACGTACACAGGCCACAGTACTGTACACATAAACATGGAATGTCCAAGTAATGTCCTCAGAAACAACCCCTACTACACAAAACATGTCCAGCAATCTGTTATCTGACTGGCTTGTTATCAGGTATGAAGTCAATAAATAATGGTGTAAAGAATATATGCACCATATATATATGTGGGCTTCATTTGCACAACACGTGTGTACACCTCTGCAGTCTAGAGGTCAGTGTATGTAACAGTGTTATATGCCCCTGTAAGTCAGTGTATGGGGGGTATTCACCATAAGTATCCTAGGGTGTTACAACATGTGAGGAATACCAGTAGGAAGCTGCCTTAAAGTATACTTATGTACATTACCATACATTTCACCTTGTGAACATTGCTGGCTTGCTGCTTACTGCCATCAGTGTGATTGTGATGATTTCAGTTATGCACTGTTATGTAACAGATACCGGCCATTGTGTCAACCTAGGTCTTTTCCCCCTAGTGACTGCGTGCAGAGTGAATTTAGAGGCCACTGGGCTATACATCTGCATTACATACTGTTGATTGCTTGTTATCCTGTGGCCCAGTCTGTCTTTCCTGTTGTACTACTTGAAGGCCTTGATGTGCATACCAACAGATGTGATGTTTTTGGATTACTGTAATAAATTATCTGTTTGAGAGTTGCATTACTCTGTTTGTATGCATTTCAAGGCATAATCAGCTATATGACATGGCATATACAACTGTAACAGTACAAAAATAAACCTTTCTTATGTATACAAACCTGTGTGTTGTGTTACATCCTTTGACTTCTCTGTGGGTATATGTTTCAGGCAACAATTGTCTTTGGTATGGGTGACTCATACACTGTCCATCGGATAAGGTTACAAACTGTAGGGATACTGGCTGTTCAGTATGGTGTGCACCCACTGACTATGTATCTTCCTAGATATACCCCTGTGTGTGTGTGTATGTGTAGTTACATACACATCAATATATATATATATATATATATATATATATATATATATATATATATATATATATATATATATATATATACATATACATACATACATATATGCATATACAAGTATCTGCATACATATGTGTGTGTATACGTATCTTAGAACTGTTTATTGCTTACAAATTGTGCATTCACTATGGTAGCCAGACTGTACTGCATGATATCTTAT